>NC_039358.1:79939636-79954133 GCF_003573695.1 Papaver somniferum
AAAAAAAAAAGAAAAAAAAAAGAGAAAAACACACGATCAAGACCCAGAAAGAAGCCAAACGCGACTACACAACTCAGAAAAGCCCATCCAACAGATTATAGTTCCTCGAAAGCATCATCTTCAACCGGCTTTGATACCTTTCAGTCCTGCTCTTCAAGTTCTGGATTGACTCTTCCACCTTTTGTGACTCCATAGCCAAATCCTTCTCCTCTTACAAAATAGCCTTCGCGGCAGGAATAACATCGGTGAGAATACCGGCTCTGTCGACCTTCACGATGTCAAGATGATATCGCAACCAACTCACGTTGAACTGCAGGGATTCAAAGGTAGACACCATGTTCTCCCACTTTTGAATAGTTGGTTCCACGACGGCGCGGATGGATATACTTTCCATTTCAGCGACCATAGGCAAAAGACAGTTCACTGTGGAAACCAAGGAAGACGAAAAATGTTGCGCCACACTCCTGGTAGCAATGTGGCTGTATCTTTTCGATATCTTCGTGTAAAGGGTCATGAATTCCTTCGCACCAGAAATCCACTAAAATTCTGGTAGTTAGAAGATAAACACTTCATGCGGATTTTGAACGACAAACCTGCATTGGGATACTCATGGCAAGAAATGCCTAAATCAGCGTTTTCCAGATCTACAACGGTTGGCAGGATCGGACTCGAAGGAAGGGGGGCAACCAAGTCATCCTCATCAACGATAGTCACACATGCTCCAACTGGATATCTCTGCACAAAAGAAAATCTTTCGTCACTCGTCAGCAAACCATGAAACATCTATTGATCAATGAAAGCATACCGGTATAATCTTCATCACTCGGACGAACCGGGCAGGATAATTGTTACGAGAGTCAGGCCTCACACGCTTGACCGAAGAATCTGGCTGGCTCGAGGATGATCCACTTATGATTGACATAATAAGGGAATATGAACTCGACAAGAAGAAACCTTTGCACTGAAAAGAGAGAGATGATACAATTTCACCGGTATGTATACCGCGGAAACCCGAAAGAGAAAGAGGAATAGAAACGGATGCCCATCGGACAGGATGGGCCTATATTACAGCCAAAAACTCAGTCTCAGTGAAATCCCCCGTCAAAGCACTAATCAGGAGTAAAGAAAAATAGAGTTACGTACTGGGAACGCGCTTGCTGATGGACACATTTTTTTGTCCGATTTGTCTCGATTCTATATATTGACAGTGCTCATTTTTGTACTTATTATGGTGTTTTATGTGTGTGTAGGTATTTTTGGCCAATAAACATTTTTGGAAAAATTGGCTCGAAAAGTTGTCTAAGGCGCTCGGAGGACACATGCTATTCGGGCTCTCAATTTGGATAAGGGGCGCTCAAATTACTAAAGGGCACCCAAATTACTATAGGCACCCCAGCAGCAGGATAAGGGGCAACCTTCTTCAAGAATTCAAATAATTTATTTTGGCGGGAAAATTTGCTTCAGCAGCGAACCATATTTAAGGTTCAAATTTCGGACTAGTTTTGGAGAGATTCAAGAGCTGATTTTGGCGGCATGGTCTTCTGATGGTTAAACATGGCCGGTATGGTTGTTGGAATCGATTAGATTTGGCTGGATAATCAAGTTCTGGGTTAAACAGGGAGAGTGAACTTTTCTCGGTTTTGTTCGATTTCTGGGCATGATAAAGAGAGATTTAATCGTAACTTTTTATTGGGTTGGACTTTATTGGACTAAACAGGGTTGGTACGTTTGCTTTGATCGACTAGAATAGGCTGCATGATAGTGTGGAGAAAAACAGAGGAAACGTATCACGGGATATTCTGATTTGGCGTTTGAAGAGTTTTGTTCGGATTTTCTTCACTATTTTGATTGAGATTAACTTATTTCGATAAAACATGGATGGTATAGGATTTAGATACGCAGAAAAACATGTTTCCATGCATATCTTGGTGAATCATGGCAAGGGAAAGTCACGGAAATTTCATGGTGTATATTTGGAAACATACGTGAAGAAGCGGAGAGAATATATTCTAGTGATTTGATTCTATCATCTGACAGTTGGTATTACTTCCAGAGACGTGTAGAAGAGATAAAGAGAGAAAGAAAACCCGAGACTTTTGGTCGAAGAAAATAAAGAGATTCTCGAGATTTAGTTTCCCTGTCATGTATAAAAGGGTTGGTACGAGTCCTAGAAAAGGGGAGTCGAGAGTTTGGGGTAAGAAACGGAGGTTACAGAGCCGGAGTTGCAGAGGAGTATCAAGGTGCTGCATGGAAGAAGAACACCAACAATAGATCACACTTTATAAAAACAGTCATCTTTCCTTTGTAACATCAACCCAATTGTAACAGTAGGCTTTTTAATAATTATCTCTGTTACAAACTCGCTGCATTATATTATTTTTCAATAAAAACACCTTTTGAGCCATGTTTCTATCTTTTGGGTGTGTTTTCGACATGAGGAGCTAAACCCCAATACCGGGACAAACGAGGAAGCTATTTTTCATGCATGTGGTAATTTTACTTATTTCTTGTATGACTTTTTGCACTTGATTTAATTGTTTTATGATTTTCACTAATTAGTTGTGATTTCGTTTGATAACGTATGCTTAGTCTTAATACTTTTGATGCGTTATGCTTGTGATTTACAATTAATCTTTTAAAAATCCACCTTGGCAAAGAAAAAGAGTCTATAAAAAGTTAACTTTGGAGCTATAAATGTCTAGAATAATTAGTTGAACCACATGAACATGAGAATTGGTGGAATCCGAAGTCCTAGTATCTCTCGTTATCGTGACAATCTTGTGAATATATTTTCTTTATTTTAGTGTTTTCTTTATTTTTAAGTCTAGAATCGAGTCTTTACAAGTCCGAGCGAACGATACTTTACTTACCACTTGAAAAACTACATCAATTTTTGGCGCCGCCGACGCGGATTTGGATTAGGTTTTAGGTTTTAGATTTATTTTTATTTTTTTAGAGTTTTTGTTCTCTTTTACGCCTTTGGTGTTTTTCGATCTTTTCAGATTTGGAGCGAAGTTACAAGGAAAGAAAAAGTGTTATAAAAGGAAAGCATCGCCAAAGAAGGAAAGAAAAGAGGAGTCAAAAGGAGTGAAGAAGATTTTGTATATATTTAAATTTTATTTTATTTATGGAAAACTGTATTAGGGTTTGCTTTGTTGTAATTTTTCTTTTTATTTTTGGACATCTTTTTGGACTTTATTTTGGACATGGACATTATTATTTTTAAACCCTAAGGAAGGGTTAAGATTAAATATAAACTGTTTGTAGGGAAGGACGACAGTTACGATACCGTCTCGGCCCCTCGGGTTTGTACACTGACATCGGAGTCAGTGGCCTGAGTCGACTTCAACGGTTCATCGCCCGTCTGGTACGGGAGGTAAGACTCTATCCACCCACGAATCCCCTGTCAGTGGGTTTTAATTTTGTGTGACAACTCACACCCGTGCACAGAAAAATGTCGAACTGGTATTACAATAGCCAATACAACGAATATCCGACTGATTATCAAAATGGACATTACTTTTACCGTAGTGTGAATAGTGGTTGGCAACATCAAACTTATGGCCCATACAATGGTGAGCCTAATTACTATCCACACATGCACCGATCATACGAGCAAGAGAATACAAACTATTATAGTTCTAGTTCCTCGTCTTTGGACAATATAATGAAAATGTTGAATACTAGTCCCTATTATGATCCTTCTGAACCTGTAATTCCTCTGGAAGAGTCTCTCAAACAATTAACTGAGAATACAAATAGGTTTGTGTTAGAAATGAATAAACAAAATGCACCCATGAGTGAACCTTCTATACACGATATCATAAGGAAGTCATGTGAGTCGAGTCACGATACCATAATGAAGTCATGTGAGTCGATTCAAAAGCTTTTGTTAGAGGCCCAGAACGGTACTGCTCGAAATAATCTTAGTGTTTCCAACAATACCCTTGAAAATGAGGATAGTTATTTGTATAATGACGAGGTTAAAATTGGTAACAATACATGTTTAGATGAGGTTCAACCATTTTTATGTTATTATAATGATGATTATGATGAGGATAGTGTTGATGAAGAATTCGACATTAGTGATCAGGAATTTATTACTCCAAATGAACTTTATGATGATAGTGTTATTTCTGGTTCAACTCCCGATAATTTTAATGATTATTCACCTATTCAAAAGGACGAGGATTTGACTAGAGATACAATTTCTTTAGATGATGTGGTATTTCCTTTTGATTACGAAGCCGATAATGGTTTAGAGGAACGAGTTTCTTCTGAGAATATTGTTTTAGAGTCTAACGATTTAGAAACATTAGTCTTAGACAAAGAAAATGAACTCATAGAGATGAGTGAGGATGAACCCGACTTAGAAGAATCAATTGACCATTTTCAGGAATCAGATGACCTTGAAATTAGGGAATTTGTAACTAGTCATTCTAGAGACACTGAAAACTCTAAGTTTGGGGGTGATTATCATTCTCCATGTGCTTTAACTCTTAGAAATGTCCCTCACTTGGGACTTGACATATGTGCCTCAACCATATTACAAGATTATCTTCATAAACGTTTTCCTGAACCTAGTGATGTCCATAAGGAAGTTCAGTTGTTAGAAACCCATCCTCTGGTTGATGTGGTTTACCCAGGCTATGATACCCAGATTGGTTTTGTTTTCCCACCAAATATTTTTCTTCCAATTATGGGAACATTTGCATTTGAAATGTGTCAGTTATTAAGTTTTGAGACTAAACCTAATTACTTTAGGAAATTAGGGTCGACACATTTGTTTAAGGAAGACCACCACTCTTATTATGGTCAGCAGTGTAAGTCAAAGATGATTGACTATAAGGATCCTCAATTATTCAGGTTATTATTACGTGCTTCTAAATTATTATTTTAGTTTTTGCAGACTTTACAACCTGATATTTCGGATCCTACTTATGAGGAGGTGCAGCCCATGACAATATTTTATTTAGACCCCTTTATAGAACCTGAACCTGAACCACAGCTAGATGTAGTTGTCTTAAACAGGATACTAGACAAGGGTATGCTTTATTTGTTCATTTTCTTGGCAAGTTGCAGATTCCTTTTATTGGTGGTAGCTTTATTTGGTTTTGATGACCCACATATATTTCGGCTATTGCTTTATGATTTCATAAGGTGACTAATCCTTTAGTCTGGCTGAAGACATTAAACTTAGCACTTCTTGGGAGGCAACCCAATCTCATGCAAGCAACACGGTAATATCTTTCCTTAACTCTTTTGCTTCAAATGGTAACAGTTTCTCCTTGTTCATGCTTTTAATTTTATCTTTAGAACATTGAGGACAATGTTAGATTTAAGTTTGGGGGTATGGGAGAAACTTTTAGTTGCAATAAATAAACTCCAGAGCCTAGAAATTTATGCCTATTAAGGATTGCACTAACCAATCTAAGTGGATGGAAGCATTTTGGTTGTAGGAGTTGAGGAACCAATCTGATTAGATGGAAACATCTAGAAGAGTCTATTCATGAAAGCACAGAGCTCAGGTGTTAGGAAAAAAAACATGGTAGTTTCGCCATATCTCGTGATGGAAACATCGAAAGAATCCTGATCACTTCTTTTTTTCTTTTTACCATTGCTAGGGTGAAATAGAGTGACTGAGATACAAAAAAAAAAAAGTGTGAAAAAAAAAGAGACCAGACCACCAGCCCAACCGGAATAAATTCAATAAAGTCGACCACTGGTACCCTTGTATATACCAGCTAAGTTGACCTAGAGTTAGGATTATCGACCACTGGTTCCCTTGTATATGCCAATGTGTTGATATTAGTCCAGACCAGTATCTCAGTCCATTAGGATAGGTTCACCTTAGTCAACATAATTTACGTTTTTCTCTACATCCATCTTCTTAATCTATCCATGTGATTGGTTGACTCCGGTTATGATGTCCAGAAACTATCTGAGTAGAGCTCTGTCACTTTATATGAATTTTAGTATGCTTGAGTGCAAACTCGTGTACAACAATTGGAATTTCGCATCAGGGTACTTCCTCATGTAGTCAATAAGTATGCCAACAAAGGAGATTCTTTAGTGCCTTCCAAGGTTCTGCCTAGATAGCTAGGGTCTGGAGTGTAAAGGTTTTGTGGGTATATCTCTTGTAAGCCCTCCCGAGACTATAACTCGGCCACTAGGGCCACCTAGGGGTTTAAAGGCTTGTTGCATACGCTAAATGCAACTGACGATGCCTGCGACAGTGAGTTAGGAATCTATTTTTATTTTATTTTTTCTCGAGGACTAGCAAATAATAAGTTTGGGGGTATTTGATGGACACATTTTTGTGTCCGATTTGTCTCGATTCTATATATTGACAGTGCTCATTTTTGTACTTATTATGGTGTTTTATGTGTGTGTAGGTATTTTTGGCCAATAAACATTTTTGGAAAATTCGGCTCGAAAAGTTGTCTAAGGCGCTCGGAGGACACCTGCTATTCAGACTCTCAATTTGGATAAGGGGAGCTTAAATTACTATAGGCACCCCAGCAGCAGGATAAGGGGCAACCTTCTTCAATAATTCAAATAATTTATTTTGGCGGGAAAATTTGCTTCAGCAACGAACCAGATTTAAGGTTCGAATTTCGGACTAGTTTTGGAAAGATTCAAGAGCTGATTTTGGCGGCATGGTCTTCTGATGGTTAAACAGGGCCGGCAGGGTTGTTGGAATCGATTAGATTTGGCTGGATAATCAAGTTCTGGGTTAAACAGGGAGAGTGAACTTTTCTCGGTTTTGTTCGATTTCTGGTATTACTTCCAGAGACGTGTAGAAGAGATAAAGAGAGAAAGAAAACCCGAGATTTTTGGTCGAAAAAAATAAAGAGATTCTCGAGATTTAGTTTCCCTGTCATGTATAAAAGGGTTGGTACGAGTCCTAGAAAAGGGGAGTCGAGAGTTTGGGGTAAGAAACGGAGGTTACAGAGCCGGAGTTGCAGAGGAGTATCAAGGTGCTGCATGGAAGAAGAACACCAACAATAAGTCACACTTTATAAAAACAATCATCTTTCCTTTGTAACAACAACCCAATTGTAACAATGGGCTTTGTAATAATTATCTCTGTTACAAACTCGCTGCATTATATTATTTTTCAATAAAAACACCTTTTGAGCCATGTTTCTATCTTTTGGGTGTGTTTTCGACATGAGGAGCTAAACCCCAATACTGGGACAAACGAGGAATCTATTTTTCATGCATGTGGTAATTCTACTTATTTCTTGTATGACTTTTTGCACTTGATTTAATTGTTTTATGATTTTCACTAATTAGTTGTGATTTTGTTTGATAATGTATGCTTAGTCTTAATACTTTTGATGCGTTATGCTTGTGATTTACAATTAATCTTTTAAAAATCCACCTTGGCAAAGAAGAAGAGTCTATAAAAAGTTAACTTTGGAGCTATAAATGTCTAGAATAATTAGTTGAACCACATGAACATGAGAATTGGTGGAATTCGAAGTCCTAGTATCTCTCGTTATCATGACAATCTTGTGAATATATTTTCTTTATTTTAGTGTTTTCTTTATTTTTAAGTATAGAATCAAGTCTTTACAAGTCCGAGCGAACGATACGTTACTTACCACTTGAAAACTACATCACTTGCCAGCGTTATTGTTACCACTCCACGGCCAGCACCGAGACTCGGAAGCCAAACTAGCGATATGACATGAGGAGGAAGAATCACGTCCCCTCTTGTAGCCGCAACGCTTTTGGAATTTGAGTAAGGAAGGGATTTCCTATTTGAAGCCGCGCATGGAAAGAGGCAACCAGACTCACAATAACAGGCTGCACGGTGCCAACAGTCCGCGCCACGCCGTGCCAAGCCAATAGCCAGCGCTCACGCCATGTCAACGGCTTGCCAAGCCAAGCTGACGCCAACGGTTTGCATCTCGACCAGCAATCGCCCCTACCATTTCACGGTCTAGCCAGCAACACCACGGGCAAGATTCACGCAAGGTCGTCAATGCAAGAATCATGGATTATCAAAACGCTCCTAAAAAGGTTAGCCGGAGCTCCCTGACCATCTTTTCATGACTTGCCGTTTCGATTTTGTCCCTGTCTATCACCATCTTATGCTCACCTCGCAACAATGCTCTTGTTCCGAGCTAAGCAGGGGACTTAATGTTGATGGTGGTTTTTAGATTAGGGTTAAAATCATAAAACCAAGTCAAACAGTGACGTCACACTTAAGTAATAATGTCGCCTGTAGCACATTTATTGACCCATTCAACATGTCTGCGCAAAATTACAGGGGTACCTTTTCTTTTTATATATATCCATACGCTATGTTCCATGAGAGAACCCCCTAGTATCGACTGGCACTGTCTCCGCACATGCCAGTCGCATATGCTAGCCAACCGTGCCAATGGCATACCATGCCATCCACGTCTCCGCGCCAAAGGCAAGCCGACCATGCCAGCCGCACCACCGTGCCAATGGCATACCATGCCATCCACGTCTCCGCGCCAAAGGCAAGCCGACCATGCCAGCCGCACCACCGTGCCAATGACATACCATGCCAGCCACGTCTCCGCGCCAAAGGCATGCCCACCATGCCAGCCGCACCACCGTGCCAATGGAATACCATGCTAGCCACGTCTCCGCGCCAAAGGCATGCCAACCATGCCAGCCGCACAACCGTGCCAATGGCATACCATGCCAGCCATGTCTCCGCGTCAAAGGCATGCCAACCGCACCACGGTGCTAATGGCATACCATGCCAGCAGCACCACCGTGCCAATGGCATACCATGCTAGCCGCATCTATGTGGCAAAGGAATGCCAACCATGCCATCCGCACCACCGTGCTAATGGCATACCATGCCAGCCACGTTTCTGAGCCAAAGGCATGCCAGCCAAGTTTCTGAGCCAAAGGCATGCCAGCCACGCCATCCGCACCATCGCGCCAAGGCATGCCAACCATGCCAGCCGCACCATAGTGCTAATGGCATGCCATGCCAGCCACACCTCCGCACCAAAGCCACGCCGGCCCTACCACATGCCGCTGGCTGCCAAACGAAGGGTTGCAACAATCAACGGCTACCCTTCTATCTGAGATGCAGATCTTAGTCGTCCAAGTTCGCCACCTAACGCATGGCAACATCCGACCCAAGGCCAAACATCACGGTTTTTCCAAAACCCTAATTTTGGTCGCGCATAAAATATGCCAAAGCCATGTCGGCCCTACCACATGCCGCTGGCTTCCAAACGGAGGGTTGCAACAATCAACGACCACCCTTCCATCTGAGATGCATATCTTAGCCGTCCAAGTTCGCCACCTAACGCATGGCAACTTCCGGCCCAAGCCAAACATCACAGTTTTCCCAAACCCTAATTTTGGTCGCGCTTAAAATATGCCAAAGCCATGCCGTCCCTACCACATGCCGCTGGATGCCAAACGGAGGGTTGCAATAATCAACGGATATCCTTCCATCTGAGATGCATATATTAGCCGTCCAAGTTCGCCACCTAACGCATGGAAACTTCCGTCCCAAGGCCAAACATCACGATTTTTCCAAAACCCTAATTTTGGAAGCGCCTAAAGTATGCCAAATCCATACCGCCCCTTCCACATACCGATGGCTTCCAAACGGAGGGCTGCAACAATAAATGACTACCATTCCATCTGATATGCAGATCTCATCCGTCCAAGTTCGCCACCTAATGCATGGAAATTTTTTGCCCAATGCCAAGCCCTAATTTTGGCCGCGCCTACACTATGCCAAAACTCTAATTTTTGGTCGCGCCTAAACTATGCCAAAATCCCAGCTTGGCCGCGCCTAAACTTTGCCAAAGCCATGCCGCCGTCCATGCCGCTGGATTCCAAAGGAAGGGTTGCAACAATCAATGGCCACCCTTCCTCTTGAGATACGAATCTCAGCCATACAAACTTTCCACCAAACAATTTGTGGCAATCTCTTGGCCGTGGCGCCAATTCTTGGCCACAACGCCAAAACTCTAATTTTGCCGTGCCAAGAGCATACAGGCACTGCAACCATACCGCTGGTTGCCAGATGAAGGGTTGTAACAATCAACGATTGCCCTTCCTCCCGAGATACGAATCTCAGCCATACAAACTTGCCACCAAACGATTTGTGGCAATCTCTTGGCCACGACGCCAAAACCCTAATTTGGCCGTGCCAAGAGCATGCAAGCGCTGCAACCATGCTGCTGGTTTCCAAACGAAGGGTTGCCACAATCTACGGCTACCCTTCCATCTGAGATGCAGATCTCAGCTGTCCAAGTTCGCCACCTAACGCATCGCAAATTTCGGCCACGCCTAAACTATGTCAAAACCCTAGTTTTTGGCCGCGCCTAAGCTATGCCAAAATTCCAGCTTGGCCGTGCCTAAACTATGCCAAAGCCATGCCGGCTATGCCGCTGGCTTCCAAAAGAAGGGTTGCAACAATCAATGGCCACCCTTCCTCGTGAGATACGAATCTAAGCCTTACAAACTTTCCACCAAACAATTTGTGGTAATCTCTTGGCCACGACGCCAAAACTCTAATTTGTCTGTAACAATAGCATGCACGCACTGCAACCATGCCGCTGGTTTCCAGACGAAGGGTTGCAACAATCAACAGCTGCCCTTCATCCTGAGATACAAATCTCAGCCATACAAACTTTCCACCAAACGATTTGTGGCAATCTCTTGGTCACTGTGCCAATTCTTGGCCACGACGCCAAAACCCTAATTTGGCCGTGCCAAGAGCATGCAAGTGATGCGACCATGCCGCTGGTTGCCAAACAAAGGGTTTCCACAATCTACGGCTATCCTTCCTCCTGAGATGCAGATCTCACCCGTACAAACCTGCCACCAAACGACTCGTGGCAATGTCTTGGCTGCGATGCTAACTCTTGGTCACGACACCAACAAGGCTACGATGCCTATTCTTTGGTCACGACACCAACTTGGCTAAAAACGTCAAATCCTTTGGCCACGCCACACATAACAACATGCTACATGTTTTCCACGAAAACACTCCAGACATCAAAACATGTCACAAACTGGGGGATGCTCATCAGGGTATTGGTCTGGCGGTTTACAGCATGCGGCGTACACTACGCCCGTTATAAGAAAGTGTCATAAGAGTGAGGCGGCTAGTAAATACAAGGAGTAATGGTGAAACGTTTCCTTCATTGTGGAAACATTCCCGCCTGTCACGCGGGTGACCCGGGTTCGATCCCCGGCAGCGGCGCCAAAAACTTGGTGGCTCTCTAAAAGAGTCACGGAAATAACCGCAAGTGCACGGTGTCGGAAATTAGTGTGGTGCAAATACGGGTCGATCCGCAGGGACAGGGTGTGTTTGAAGTGTTCTAGCTAATTGGGTTCTAAATTGCTGTTGTTGGGCTTTGGGTACCAATGGATTTTGGTAACCAATGGGTTATGATTGTGCTTTGGGCCTTTGAGTTCTTTGGGAATGAATTGGGCTTTAGCTTTAGCCTATCAGTACACTAGGCTTTGGCCTTAAACTTAGGCTTGGGCTGAACTGGGCCTCAGAGGCTTTTGGGAGCTAGGCCTTTTCTTGTTCTGAACCTATTTCTGGGCCTATGTGAACTAAACCTTGGGCTTTGTACCTTTGGAATTGCACTGGGCCTTGGGCTTTAAACTTTTGGTTTCAATGAACTGAATTGGGCTCAGCTTTTGAAGTGAGCTTTGGGGAGGAAGCAGCAACAGCAGTGGTAGCAGGGCAGCTGCAAGGGAAGTGGAGTGGCAGCAACAGCTGCAGAAACTCAGATGCAGGAGAAGGGAGGAAAAGGCAGCTGCAGCAACAGCAGCAGCAGTGCAAAGAAAGCAGCAGTAGGGGAAGCAGTAGCAAGGAATAACAAGTAGCAGCAGCACAAGGCAGTGAAGAAAATGCACAGCAGGAGAAAATAGCAAACAAAAGCAACACAGGGCAAAAGCAAAGAACAATGCAAGATGAACCAAGGCCTAAGGCCAAGGGCAGGGTTGTGGTGAAGCTGAAATGAAGCAAGGCTAGGCTAAGGCATTCAGGAGGTATACTAAAAGAATGGGAAGAGAACTAGCTTGCTATAAGCACTAGTTTCTCCCAATGCACAATCAACACTGCAACCTAAGCATACAAAAGGAATGGCAAGAAAATCAGCTTGCTATGAGCACTGATTTCTTCCATTGCACAATCAACACATTGCTTCACAGAAATCTAGCCTAGCATTCCTTCAAATGAAAGTGAATTAAACATGACATTACACAAACATTACATGGCAGTGAGCATAACAGTGAACATTTAACAGTGAGTAGAATTAACAGTGAACATCAAGCATTAACAGTGCATTAACAAACAATTTTGAACATAAACATAACATGAAATAAGCATAACAGGAACATAAATGAAATGAAACTGAAACATGAACATGAAACTGAAATTGAGCTGTAATTGAAAATTGAAAATTAACAGGACATGAGAGTCCTGGATGTAGGCTAGTCCAAACATGGTTTTTACATCATACCCACACCCATATATATACCCACAGACAATTAGGGTTCTACCCAATTTTCAAATTAGGGTTTTCTTAAATTAAACAAAATTTAACTTACAAACTCCCAAAATCTGCTCGACCCATGCCTCCTCTAGTCCTTGATGTTCTTCCTCTGCTCCTATTGTCCCCTAATTTCGAGTTATTTTACTCACCCCAAAACCTAGGGTTTCAGAGGTTGTGAGATGAAGAAAATAACTAGGCTAGGGATATGGGGGTGTTGTCGGTATGGAGATAGTAGTGGCAGTGATGGAACTGGTGGTGGTGAAGGAAGTGACAGCGGCAGAGAGGGGAGGTGGTGGAGTTGCAGAGCTCTGCAACTGTCGGGTGAAGGAGATGAAGTTTTGGGGCGATGGGTTGTTTGGGTGGATAATAGGATTCGGTGCTAGGGTGTGAAGAGGGAGCATCTGGTTCGATGTTTGGCGAGCTGATCCGTGGGATGTGACGATGGTAGGTGGATCCAACGATGAGATGGGAGGCTGTGGGTAGCGACCGTCGGATGGAGGAATGCAACGAAAAGGACGGCCCAAGATGGAGATGGGCGTTGCGATGTAAAGCGGGAGCTTCGGAGTTTGATGTGCGATGATGGAGCGACCGTAGGATGCTGAAATGCTTCGATCTGACGGCTGAAATCCGATACGGGCTTGGATAGTGGAAATGGGTTTGAGAAAGGGATTTGAGCCTTGGGTATGCCAAGCCCATATCTTCTTTAAGGATAATTCTTCTTCTTCAAGCCCATTCCTAGCCTCTTGGTCTTATGCACAACGTTCTTCGCGGCTTCCTTGCGTAACTCCTCCCGGCTTTTCACTACTTTTCTGCTCTTTTCCGCTCCGCAAGTCATCCAGACTTTATTTATTACCTAAAAATATAAAATTAAGTAAGAAAAATATTTATTCTTGAAAACAATGAAAATACAGAATATGGGATAAAATGTAGAATTATTGCACAACATATGAGTTAAATGCCAACAAAAAGGGATAAATATATACAATATTTGGCACTCATCAAACATCAATTCCATGCGTTACCCATTATCGCTTTCTTCCATTTACTTAACCGTTTCCAATTCTTATGAGACCAGGGTACGTTTCGTTGCGACTTGTACAAATAGGTCTCACCTATTTCCACCAAACAACAAGTTTTTGGTCAGGAGAATATAACACTCAGAAATCATTTGTTAGCTTTCCCATCTGTTAGCTTCCCACTTTCTGATACAAGTCGTCAAACAACTACTCTTCCCGAATCAGCTATACTGGTCTCAACACTCTCTTCGCTTCCCTCCCTAGACCAACCCTTCTCCTTCACTTTGTCACCGAAACAAGTCTGGAACTGCCATTTCTTGGTTTAGACCGGATTTGTACAGACTGATCTCTCGAATCAAAGTACTCCCTTGCAGTACATTTTTTAAGGTTTAGACTCGTTTATCACCCACACACCCGAAATTACTAAAATCAGCAGAAACTGTTTTCACTCTCAAACAAATGTTGATGGTGGTTTCTAGCTTAGGGTTAAAATTGTAAAACCTTACATATTCCATGACGTCACTACGACCACTAACACATTTATTGAATCATTCAACATTCCTACGTAAAAATTACTGGGGTGCCTTTTTTTTTATATACGCTATATTCCACGGCAGAACCCTCAATACTGACTAGCCACATTTTCGCGCCAAGCCATGCCAACCATCCTAGCCGCACCACCGTGCCGATGGCATACCATGCCATCCACGTCTCCGTGCCAAAGGCATGCCAACCATGCCAGCCGCACCACCGTGCCAATAACATACCATGCCAGCCACGTCTATGCTCCAAAGGCATGCCAACCATGCCAGCCGCACCACCGTGCCAATGGCATACCATGCCAGCCACGTTTCCGGCCCAAAGGCATGCCAACCATGCCAGACGCACCACCGTGCCAATGACATACCATGCCAGCCACGTCTCTGCGCCAAAGGCATGCCAACCACG
>NC_039358.1:79954469-79977516 GCF_003573695.1 Papaver somniferum
CCATGCTATCCGCACCACCGTGCCAATGACATACCATGCCAGCCGCACCACCATGCTAGCCACGTCTCCACGCCAAAGGCATGCCAACCATGCCAGCCGCACCACCGTGCAAATGACATACCATGCCAGCCGCACCACCGTGCCAATGGAATACCATGCCGTCCACGTCTCCGCGCCAAAGGCATGCCAACCACGCCAGCTGCACCACCGTGCCAATAGCATACCATGTCAGCCACGTTTCTTCGCCAAAGGCATACCAACCACGCCAGCCGCACCACCGCGCCAAGGCATGGCAACCATGCCAGCCGCACCATCGTGCCAATGGCATGCCATGCCAGCCACACCTCCGCACCAAAGCTATGCCGACTTACCACATGCTGCTGGCTTCTAAACAAAGGGTTGCAACAATCAACATCTACCCTTCAGTTTGAGATGCAGATTTTAGCCGCCCAAGTTCGCCACCTAACGCATGGAAATTTCTGTCCCAAGGCCAAACATCACAAAATCTAATTTTGGCCGCGCCTAAAATATGACAAAGCCATGCCGGCCTTACCACATGCCGCTGCCTGCCAAAAGAAAGGTTGCAACAATCAACGTCTACCCTTCCATCTGAGATGCATATCTTAGCCGTCCAAGTTCGCCACCTAACGCATGGCAACTTCCGTCCCAAGGTCAAACATCACGATTTTTCCAAAACCCTAATTTTGGCCGCGCTTAAAATAAGCCAAAGCCATGTCGGCCCTACCACATGCCGCTGGCTGCCAAACGGAGGGTTGCAACAACCAACGACAACCCTTCCATCTGAGATGCAGATCTTAGTCGTCCAAGTTCGCCACCTAACGCATGGAAACTTCCGGACCAAGGACAAACATCACGCTTTTGCCAAAACCCTAATTTTGGCTGCGCCTAAAATATGCCAAAGCCATGCCGGCCCTACCACATGCCGCTGGCTTCCAAACGGAGGGTTGCAATAATCAACGGCTACCCTTCCATCTGAGATGCATATCTTAGCTGTCAAAGTTTGCCACCTAACGCATGGCAACTTCCAGCCCAAGGCCAAACAACACGGTTTTGCCAAAACCTTAATTTTGGCCGCGCCTAAAATATGCCAAAGCCATGCCGTCCCTACCACATGCCGCTGGCTACCAAACGCAGTGCTGCAACAATCAACGGCTACCCTTCGTCTGAGATGGGGATATTAGCCGTCAGAGTTCACCAGCTAACGCATGGAAACTTCCGTCCCAAGGCCAAACATCACGGTTTTGCCAAAATTCTAATTATGGCCGCGCCTAAAATATACCAAAGCCATGCCGGCCCTACCACATGCCGCTGGCTGCCAAAAGAAGGGTTGCAACAATCAACGGCTACCCTTCCATCTGAGATGCATATCTTAGCCGTCCAAGTTCGCCACCTAACGCATGGCAACTTCCGTCCCAAGGTCAAACATCACTGTTTTTCCAAAACCCTAATTTTGGTCGCACTTAAAATATGCCAAAGCCATGGCGGCCCTACCACATGCCGCTGGCGGCCAAACGGAGGGTTGCAACAACTAACAACTAGCCTTCCATTTGAGATGCAGATCTTAGTCGTCCAAGTTTGCCACCTAACGCGTGGCAACTTCCGGCCCAAGGATAAACATCACGCTTTTGCCAAAACCCTAATTTTGGCCGCGCCTAAAACATGCCAAAGACATGCCGGCCCTACCACATGCCACTGGCTTCCAAACGGAGGGTTGCAACAATCAACAACTACCCTTCTATCTGAGATGCAGATCTTAGCTGTCAAAGTTCGCCACCTAACGCATGGAAAATTCCGGCCCAAGGCCAAACATCACGGTTTTGCCAAAACCCTAATTTTGGCCGTGCCTAAAATATGCCAAAGCCATGCCCGCCCTACCACATGCCGCTGTATACCAAACGGAGGGTTGCAACAATCAACGACTACCCTTCGTCTGAGATGCGGATATTAGCCGTCCAAGTTCGCTAGCTAACACATGACAACTTCCGGCCCTAGGCCAAACATCACCGTTTTGCCAAAACCCTAATTTTGGCCACGCCTAAAATATGCCAAAGCCATGCCGACCCTACCACATTCCGTTGGCTGCCAAACGGAGGGTTGTAGCAACCAATGACTACCCTTCCATCTGAGATGCAGATATCAACCGTCCAAGTTCGCCACCTAATGCATGGAAAATTTTGGCCCAATGCCAAGCCCTAATTTTGGCCGCGCCTAAATATAGATGGGGAAAAACGATTTGCTGGTTTTTAAGGAATTGAGGAAACGACCGTACGGAGGAGACTCCTCGTACCGTGCGAAATGTTAAACCTCACACAGATGCACCGCTGCAAAGGGGGTGCTTTAGATTCGAGAGATCAATCTGTAGTACTCCGGCCTAAATCAAGACAATGACCGTTCCAGAGTAAATTCGGTCACAAGAGAGGATGGGTTGATCTGTAGGTTGGAAGATGGGAAATGTGTGGAATAAATGGTAATTAAAGATTGTGGGTGTGTGAATTCCGAATACGATAAGCTCTGAGTGATTTAAATTGCTCAATTGAGAGTAGTTGCTCAATTGATGAGTTGATGATCTCGTGTTGTCGATGAGACGTGAGATTGATGATACTGTTGATGCCTCAATCATGATTCAGAGACTTATTTATATTGCTGGAATTGTAGACACCATGATTCCATGAAGTGTGACAGTTGATGGAATCAAGGAGTGGGGAAGTGGAGATCGTGTTTGAAACCAGTTGCTCAACGTGTGGAGACTTGGTCGATTTTCCACCCACTACCTAGTGAATTCCTTCAACTGATTGCACGACTTGCACAAATTCCATCGTGTGTTTGAACACACGTGCCGTAGACCGCCAGACCAAAACCCTAAGTGATATCCCCCAAGTGACACGATTGACGTCTCGTGGTTTGTTAGTCAATAGATGACTTCGTGGTTTGATGGGACGATGAGTCCATGTAGTTGTTGAGTGTAGAACATGATGTCTGAAACTCATGAATTGAACATGTCATGAGACAGAGGTATAGTTCTTACGATTAAGTGAGTAAGCATTGCTCATTCGATGGACCGTTCAATATTGATTGTTGAACCAATATTCCTTGGTTTGAGCAAATATTCATCATCTGAGAAAGTGTTGCTTATGTGATGAATTGTTGAATATTTGATCGTCTGAGCATGTGTTGCTCATCTGATGGATTATTGGCATCGTACCAAAAATATTAATTAGAATACTGGTCATTGCACTGAGCATAATTAATAAAATTAATGACCATGAGGTCGTCGTAAAATTATTAAGGTTGGAATCTGGAATGATGATCCTTGGATTCAGAAAACCTAATTTGATCAATTGATGATCAATTCATGGTTTCTCAGAATTTCAACCATGGGACGAAGGAGGGAGCGACTACATGGGACCGTGTATCAACCATGTAGTGTCCATATGCTCACGTGAGCAAATACGAAGAACTCATGAAGAGTTGACGATTTGTTGGTGAAAGAATGATCAAATACTGATTTAATCATTTATTCGAAAATGCTCGTCTGAGCCTTAGGTGAGAAAACCTAATTAATTATGACGAGGCGGGGGACCGACCATAAAGTCATGAAACCGGCCCTGGGTTGTCACGTGACCACCTGAAGATCACTTCATGAAAATCCAAAGTGTTTGGAAGAGTTTTGGACCTAATACGAGCAATTGTGCAAATTAGGTTAAAACTGTGAAAATTGATGGGACCGGCTTCCGTGAGCCAAAGAGCCAATCTTGGTCGGTCAAGATAGCGTGCTCGTGTCCCCAAGGCGTCCGCGTCAGTCCTGAGAATTTTGATATTTTCTGGCGCACAATTGAGCATCCATTCGAGAAAATATGCCAAAATTAGGGTTTCGACGAAACTGAGGAAAACACCATGAGATGATGAAAATAATTATAAAATAAGGGATGAGGAGGCGTGGGACCGCCGTGGTCAAGGCATGGTCGGCCGGTCGTGACCACGGTCCCGTGGTGCCTTTTTCTTAATTTTATAATATTTTGATGATTTTATGAAAAATTCATGAATTTTGAGAAATTTGATGAATTTAGGGAGTTTCCATGAATTGAAGGAGTTTTCATGAGTTCAGGGAAGCAAAAAATATTAAAATAGTAAAACTAATTATTTATGATTTGAGGGACCGTGGGAGGCATGGCCGGCCGGCTTGGGCCCGGTCCCACGAGTTTCCCTAATTTTTGTGTATTTTTTATGTATTTTTGATGATTTGAGGGAATTTTTCCTAATTTGAGAGAAATACCATGAAATCAAGGAATTTGATGAATTCAAGGAAAACTAATAATAAAATAATAAAACAAAGGGGCATATGGGACCGGCTAGGGCAAGGCCGGCGGCCGGCCAAGGCCCGGTCCCACAAGTTTTCATAATTTATTTTATTTTATTATTATTTGATGATTTGTGCAAAAATACCATGAAATAAAGGAGTTTTTTCATGATATTAGAGAAATTATAATAATAATAATAAAATAATAAGGAACCGTGGGGTGTGGGGCCGGTTGGGACCAAGGCATGGCCGGTTGGCCAATGGTCACGCCCCACACTCCTTTCCTTAATTTTATATTATTTTTTATGTATTTATGGAAGTACCATGAAACCGAGGAGTTTCTTCGAGGCGAAGGAAATTTGATAAAATGAGAGAATTTTCATCAAATCATGAAAAATAATAAAAATGCATTAAAAATATAAAACTGGCGTGGGATTGATCACGACACAGTCGGTTGGTCGTGTGTCCGTGCTCCAACAACCTGGTCAATATTTTTAATTATTTATTATTTTCTTCTCTATTTTGCATAGGTTCATCGTTTCGTTGTATTTTTGAAATACTCGTTCATGCGGTGACTGTTAGTGTATCGTCGTTGGATACACCTTCACCATTTGAATCGGGGCTTACTTAGAGGTAGCTCAGACGCCCGGTTGTTGATTATTTATTACTAATTGTGGAATCAAGTGGAGAATAATTCACAAAACTGAGTAAGAAAATGTTTATTATTAATTCATAGGATCAGCTGAGGATTCGAATACGAATTCAGAATAATAAAGTGAGCATTACCATTCCATGGGATCGTGGATTCGACCATAGAATCGGAGTAATTAAGATTTATCTATTACCATTTATTAGACCAGTTGTGGATTCGATCATGAAATCGGAGTAATGAGATAATATAGTTATTTCCATTCCAGGGGACAAGTCGTGGATTCGACCATGGAATAAGAGCAATTGTAATTAGGAATAATTAACTTTGTGGCTCTATACTAGCAGAGCAAGCTATCTAGGAGCATTAATTATCTCGATATGAGCTTGTCGGTAAGTCATATCCTTTATATAGTCAGGGTAAACTCGTTGTTTGTTCCTGAGGACGTTATCACTCTATACTAGCAGAGCAAGCTGTCTAGGAGCCGTCCATCATGTGATGCTATATAGAAATAATCACTAAAAGTATTCAGTATTCATGAGATATGCCGTTGTCCAGTCGTGAGACTACGTATCCACATGTACTCTGAGAGAAGGTACTCTCCGTTAAGAATTCGATGAGAGACCCGTGTCTCGATACTCACGTCTGATTGCTGAATCGGATCTTCGTATAATTATAAGCTTACAAACTTATCCTTTGTCGAAAATCCACCATCTACATTAAGTCCACTGCTTACTGAGGAAAGCTGTGTTCCTCAGTCAGCATTAAATGGTGATTTTCCGGCCATAAATAATAATACCAGTAACTGAACTTAGTCGTAAGTTGAGACATTACCGGATTTAGAGAGTATGAGCAAACCACGACTTGATGAAGGCTTTAATGCCATGATTGGAGCGTCATTGATGAGCATAAATTGGTGTTGAACCGCTGGTTTGGACGACGAGTCCGTGGTCGGTTAGGATTCGCGGGTCGGGCCCAATAAGGAAATCCTTAGAAAATTAGGTTTTGGAAATAAAAAAGGAACTAATCCTTTTTTTTTTCCACAACCGATCGGTGCTTCATCACCTCTC
This sequence comes from Papaver somniferum, assembly GCF_003573695.1. Lineage (NCBI taxonomy): Eukaryota > Viridiplantae > Streptophyta > Magnoliopsida > Ranunculales > Papaveraceae > Papaver > Papaver somniferum. The sequence goes on from NC_039358.1 coordinate 79,960,507, forward strand.
CACCACCTTTACGTTAGCAGTAGGAGGAAGAAAAAAAATTTCGCCGGCGCTCCACCGTCCGCCGCCGTCCGATCACCGACCGGCCAGATTCCGGCCAACGCCGACCAGGTAAGCGCCATTTTTTTTCCAGATGTTATGACCTTCATGAGTTGTTCATGTTTTGATCATGATGAAGTTATATACATGTGTGTATATTAGTGTGAGTTTTATGAAAAACCCTCGTTTTTGAAAACGTATGTTCGTTCGATCGTTAGTTTTGTAAACTAACTATAATCCCTGATTTAGGAGAGATTTTTTTTAGTATATGAACCTAGGTTCGGTGATAAAACTTAGTTTATGAGCTTTCATGTTTACCAAGGTTCTATCATAAAAGAAGTGAATTTTCACGAAATCGGAATAATCCTTCGTTTTAAAGACAAATAACGATGACACAAAGGAAAATATGTATGATGAACTTGTGTCCAGTGATAAAATTTTGCTTATGAGCTTTCATGTAAATATAAAACTTTATCATATGTATGAGATGTGATCTTTCACAATATTTTTTGAAATAAACCTTCGTTTTAAAGACAAATAATGACGATACGAAGGAATTTTTTTATATATATATATATATATATATATGCAGCCGTGACATATATTGTGTAAAATATGATGGTATATTTTATTTGCATGAATTAGATAAAATTCTTGAGAATTTATGTAAGCAATGTTGCACTAATTGCTGCTTTTTCGAAAAATCAGAAACGTGGGTTTTGAGGAACCTTCGAAGATAGACAATATATTTATGATGAAATATTTTATTGTTGTAAACTTCATAGGTAAGTTGTGTGAATGTTCACATTATGAAAATTGTGTCCGTGATTCCATGAAAAATCAGTTTCGAAATTAAATAAAGTTTCGTTCGTTTTTGCAGTTTTCGAAGAGACGAACGATTTTGAGGTGTTAACTCTAGCATTACTATCACTATTGTTAGTGGAAGTATAAAAGGTAAGAGTTAAGAGTTACCATTTTTGCTTGTATTTCCTTGATTTATATCTAGACGTCATACTGAAGTAGAATGTAGTGTGAACCTTTTCAGCTACTCAGCAAAGATGACCAATTCCCAAGCTGACGACGCCTCGAGGGAAGAGATGTGTGTTGATGATGATATCTCCAGAGATGAGACATGCATGGATTAAACTTCTGTTGGGGGAGACGAAGACGAAATTCCTGGGATTAAGAATGTCCCGAACATATATGATGCATTCTTTGAAAAAGATATTCCAGGAGCTGAGCAACATTTGAAATCCCCAGTGTATCGTCTTTTGATAAATCCCAGAACTGTTACTCAGAAGAAATTGGTGATTCCTAAGACAATGATTCGATTTTGTCTTGAACGAGGGGTCTTCACCTCATCAATCATATAGTTTAAGCTTTCTCGACGACCTTTGGAGAAATTTGCCGGCTGGGCGAGGCATATGTTGGGTTTTCCTCATGTGAGGACTATGCTCGACCAGGCGCAGGTGACGAGATCTATTCAAGCTTCTGGAGAGTTGTTCATTTATCATGACGCAAGTGGTATTGTGGCTCTGTTTGCTCGCTGGTGCATTCCCACTCACACTTTCATATATAGATGGGGAGAGTTTACCATTACCTTGGAAGACGTGGTGGCTCTGATGCATCTCCCGATCACGGGAAATCTTCCTGGGTATCTTTCAGATGAGGAGACCGCCGTTTCTCATGTCTTGACAGCTGCAATGGAGAAAGCGAATAAGGCTGGTAGTAAAGGATGCTATGCTTCCTGGTTGACACACTGGTGCCCAAAGACGAGGTTTCTGATAAACCCATCGATGGTATGTTACCCATTGCTGCTTTCTTATGTTTATGGTTGTCCAGAGACGTTTTTGAAGACAGTGGAAACTTGTTGAAGCCTTTTGTGATTCCCTTTGCTATTAAGATGGCTCAAGGTGAGCAACTTCCGATAGGTAGTTTATTCTTAGGCTCCCTGTATTATAACCTGGAATCCTTGATTATAGACTCCAGTGTGTCGAACGGCTCTATGAAGATTGAGTGTTATGCCAACACGATGTTTCTTCAAGCTTTGATGTGGGAGCATTTTAAGAATTATGCACCTACTCCACGTAATGTTCTGCAAGGACCGAATACTGATGCGCGCCATACTTTCCCTGAGAAAGATAACGCTAGGATCATGCGTTGGTCCACAAAGAAGCCTCGTTCTAAAATACGCTTTATTGATGTGTTAGATGAAGAATCTGAGTTCAATTTTCGCCTGTGGGTGTGAGTACCTGATTATGTTTCTCAGCCGATGACTTTCAATACTGGAGAAAGCACGAGTTTGACGTCTAGTGTGCATCTGACTGATGGCGAAAGATCTTTCATGTTGGGTTGCACCCCTGGTCATTTGCTATCAGCCACGTTTGGATAGCTTTCGGTGGAGGAGTATAACATTGATAGAGCAGCTCGACAAATGGGTATGGATCAGTGTGTTCCAACCATACGGAGAAGGAAGCCATCAGTTGAGCAACTCAGGACTCATTTAGATCATACTCACGTGGATGGGAGTAGATACTGGTTTCCTGGTTCTGATAGATTCGCCTATGTAACCCCAGGTTATGTAGAATTCTGGGATCAACAACTTGGGCGTTTGCATGGCTTTGTAAGATTTCCCAGACCTCCATTCAAGGATCTTCCTTCGGCTGAGATGATTTCCAGTCGACCAAGATTGAAGTATCTTTCTGGTGATAAACGAAAGTTGTCTCCAGGATGCTCTCAGGTATGGTTTTTTTTTTATATAATCTTCCCGAAATTATAAGAACTGTATTCTGATTATATTAATGGATTTCACCACAGGACGGTCGTAATATACGACCTCGAATCGGTGTAGATTTCTCAGAGGCTGAGGCGGTTATTCATGGCGGAGAAGGCAGGCATAAAGGTTATAAGTTGTTACCCAATACCGTAAAGTCCCCAGTTGTTTCTTTGGTGAGTTCCCAATATTTCTCACCGTGACTTTCATTGCTATTAACATTAGAATCATGAAGCCAATGTTTGTTGCAAAATTTTACTCCATCGAGTCTTGAAGGTCATCAATTTTCTGCTACTGAACAAGCAATTGTTGATTTGAGTGACGAGGAAACTGTAAGTATTTCTTCACATGTTCAAATGTGGTGCTTCATGGATGAAAATATTGATTGTAAAGGACGTGTACAGGAGGATGTCGTCATGGAGATGGAGAATTCTGGAACTCAATCATCCTCTGGGAAGGGGAATGGAGGTAATTCCCAAGATTCAGAACCAGATGGAAGTGATGTTCCTTTTGTCGTTGATGTGGACAATTCCAACCCCTTGGACACTTCGGTGACTCCTCAAGTAAGTATATATCCTGTATATTCTGCATAGAAGTATAAAAGTGTTGACTTTTGAATGAATGAATGAGAACCCATGTGAATATATGAAAACTTAGTCGAATTTCGTCGTCAGAAAATTCAGAACCCAGCTTTTTAGTAAAAACGTTGTAGAATCCTCGTCCGGAGTCGGATTTTGATGATCTGCATGTGCAAATTAAAGCCCGGAAAATTTCCAAGATTTAACATAGAAGCTTTTTAAGTTTTGAGTACGTTCAGAGCCTGAAGAAGGCGAAATAGTAAACTTCCAAGAGACTTCCAGAACTTTTTCAGATTGCACGTCACTTGATAATTTGGCCACATCTACTCTCTAGTTCATCGGATTGTCATGAAATTTTGACATGTCATAGAGGACATCCATACGAAGAGAATGGCATATGACCCATCCTCATATTACTTGTATATTTCTCCCAGTTCATCTCTTATTACAGGGCAGAGTTCAGTTTCTTCAGACGGACTCATCGTAAAATGTGTTTTCATGGCTTTCATGTTATTTGCTCGTGCCTTGAATGTAGTATGATGAACCTTGATGATGTTGCCTTGCTGGTATACTGTGTTTCATAGTCTCCTTTGGCTTCGTGATTCTAACCTCATGTAATCTTCGTATTAGGTGCTAAATATCGAAGTTGAGGATACTGGAGCCCATGATGACCACTCTAACCCTTCCGAAGTTATTGATGAAGAGACAACCATCCTTGCACTTCGAGGACATGAGATGGTATCTGCTGATTTTATGGAAGACCAGATGGTTGTTGCATCAGTGATAGAAGAAACCGAGATAGCAACGGAGAATATCGAAGGAACTGTTGCTTTGGTCGTGGAAGCCGCTCCAGTGACTGAGAACCGTATAATAGTGTATGAATATCCAACTTCTGGGGTTTCTTTCGATCCTACCTTTAACACTTCACTCTCGTATCATGAACTGTTCGGTGGATTCAACGTTCCCATTGGATATGCACGCTTGTATGAGACGATATGGAAGAAGTTCGGCCACATGATCGTTGACAGGAACCCTGGGCTTTCTTATGCTTTAACCATGCAAGTAGGCCTTATCTTGCGTGTCACGAGTGATATGCATACGAGACCCAGGAATACCGTGACTCTAGATATACTCTTTGATTGGGAGTTTAACTTGGAGAATTCAGAAAGACTTGGCCTCAACGTGAAATGGCTTCGTAAGCAAATAAACGTTATCAAGGATTCATGTGAGAAGAACATAACCTTTCCAAACGATGTTGTGAAGGAGAAGGAGGACAAGATTTCCAAGATGACCGAGGAGTTGAACAAGGAGAGGGCGACTTTGCAAATCTTGAAGGATGCTGATGAGCGAAAGACTTTTCTTGCTGATCTCTTGAACTTCTGAACTTCTGAGAGATGTGAGGTTTATACTTGGGTTTATGATATTTAGATGGTTTTGGATTGACTGATGGTTGAGGATTTTCTTGTAGATTTGATAGGGATTTTCTTTTACGAAATATGAACTGAATTTTGATAAATTGCTGAATTCAAATACTGATTGAAAGTATTGCAAATGTTTTGAAGGAATTGAAATACAAATGAAAGAAAATCCTAAATGTTAAATCCCAACACCGTGAGTGCTTCAAACGCCCAATACCTTAAATGTCAAATAATTTCAGATAAACGCCTTGAGCCAATTTTCGTGAATTACTGGTAGGGTTCTGCTATCTGTGTTGGTCAATTTGTAGTATCCTCCGGCCACGGACTCAGCGACCATGAATGGTCCTTCCCAATTGGAGTTCCTTGTAGAATGAAGACCGCGCTGAACTGCTTTGAGAACCAGGTCCCCTTCATGAAACTTGTTAGGCTTGGTCGATCGTGCCTTGAATATCTTCCGCTGATTCGGAATTCCATGTTTGATGGAATTCCTCAATTGTGGCTCGTATGGACACTCGCGCGGAAGAGAGTATCCAACATAGTGTTGATCATGCTTAGCCAAGTCTTCAGCAATAAACCTCTCGATGGAGTGACCGATTTTAAGAAGTTCTAAACCCAACCATTGAGTGTAATATTGGTGAGGTGAAGTTACCCACTCGTATCTTTTGATGACTGCTAAATTATTCATGGGGAGAAGTCCCTGGACCATAGTAGCGTATTTGAACATTGGTAATATTGGAGCAAGAGGAGGAATAACACTTGCCTGAGCTCGAAAGCTTCTGAAAAAGGTGTGTGTATTATCTCCAAGTTCATGCATAAGTCCCATCAGAGTTTTTACTTTTTCCAGATTCTCAAACGGTGGTGCGTCCTCTGCTTCGTCTTCCGACTCGGAATCCTTGTCGATGACAGGATGTGTTGAAGGCATCATTGTCCTTCAAACATGAATCCAAGTTCTCCCAAGGACCATGTCGTATCCAGGGTCTTCCCGGATTATGAAAAACTTGGCCTCAGTGCAGATCAATCTTTCCGTAATTTTGAGAGTGATGAAGCCGTATGCGTCTCTGGAGATTCCTTCGTGGTACCTGATTGCTATGGGAGCGTGCGTGGCTTCCCGTCGATTAATACCAGCAGCTCTGAGAGTTTTCAAAGGGATGATGTTGACAGCGGTACCAACATCGACGAACGCCCTCTTGAACTCATTTCCTTTAATGTTCACTGTGGTGAGAAGTCCCCAGTCATACATTTCTGTGTCGATGGTTGAAGGTCCGGTGGTGGTCTCTTGGATCAGCGGACATCTTCCGGACACGATGTAGTTCAGTGCAGCAAACATGTCTTTCCTTTGAGCTTTCGAAAGATACAACAACTCACAGACATGTTCGATCAGAGATTGGACCGTTTCCTTGACAGGAGGTTCAGAGATGGTAAAAGTTCTGACTGGGAGGGGTTTTTTGTGAACCCCCTCAGTCCCCAGGTTGAGCTCTCCTGATTCGACCTTTTCTTTGAATATGCGCTTCAAAATTTTGCAATCACTTGTGGGATGGCTGACGTATCTATGGAAGCGACAATACCGAGGATTTTTCATGGCCTCTTCAGTTGGTTCCTTCTTGACATAAGTAAATTTGATTGAGCCGTCTTGAATCTAGGCATCGAGTAGTTCATTAACTTCTTCCATTGAACAGGGAAAATCAGGTGCTTATGGATCTTCCGTATGCTGAGGAGGGATTTTCCAATTCTCCTTCTTGTGTGTCTTTGAAGGGGTGGAGGAAGTCTGCTTGTGTTGTGGTTCTTCTTTTCACTTACTCCCTTCCGCGACAGCATTTTTTGAAGATTGCAGGTTATACTGCTTGTTGATAAAACGCCTGCTTCCTCGAGTGTCTTTTGAATCTTCAGTCTTTGTAGACTTTGCTCTTTCCAAAAGAGCGGGTGCAGTGGTTGCCGACCTCTTCGCAGCTTCGTGAAGCTCTGAAAAAGTCTGGAATCGAAGGTTTTCTAGCAAGGCCCTATAGACCGGTATCATTCCATTGATGCACAAGTCCACCAGTTGTTGCTCCGTGACGTTTGGGTCATGACAATCCAGGGCTTGGACTCTGAATCTTTTCACATAATCATTGGGATTTTCACTGACCCTCTGAAACATCCTTCCAAGATCGGAGAGGGTGACTTGTTCTGACACGAAGAAGTATTTCCTGTAGAATGCGTTAACCATTTCTCCCCAATTGTTGATAGTCCCTGGTGCGATGTTGTTATACTAGATGTATGCTCTGTCTTTCAGAGATTTTGAGAATTCCTTGAGACGAATGACATGATTATGTTCATGTTCTCCCAGGGATTCGAGAAAACGAGAGACATGTTCCCTAGCATTTCCAGTTCCATCATATAAGGTGAAGGTTGGAGAAACGTAACCTTTGGGGAGTGGAGTACTCTGCGTAGCTGCAGGATAAGGAGGTTGATGACGATGGACATGCGATGTTTTGTATTTTCTACGGTTCTCCAAAAGGTGCTCCAAATCCTCGCGAGTGATGAAATTCGATGATCCCTTCGCTGATGAGTTGTCTGCAGCAGTTTTGTGGACTTCGTCATCTTCTACTGTATGGATTGGAATTACTTTAAGACCGTCGTCTGAGGATTTCTCCTTCTCCTCTCCCTTCTCTTGAGTCTTCTCTGACATCTTGTCAGTAAGAGTTTTGAGATAATTACACAGCTCCTTCTGTGTAGCAGCCATGTCAGTCTGGTTCTTTGCAAGAGTCTCCTGCGCTTTGATAAGATCAGCAATGGTAGGCGGCGGATCTCCTCCGACTTCTTTAGGGTGTCGTCCGGACAGTGGATGACCTTCGTCGTGAGGAGGAGTAGTGTCACCACCATCAGTGTTGGAGGTCGGAATTGTCTCCGGGATATTCTGATTGTTGTTGTTGCTAGTGCTAGCACGGTTTATGTTAGGATTCGTAACTGAACCTGACCTGAGATCAACCATCTTGTGAAATTGTTAGATTGCAACCGAGAGATTAATATCCCACTGTGGTCGCCAATCTGTAGATGGGGAAAAACGATTTGCTGGTTTTTAAGGAATTGAGGAGACGACCGTACGGAGGAGACTCCTCGAACCGAGCGAAATGTTAAACCTCACACAGATGCACCGCTGCAAAGGGGGTGCTTTAGATTCGAGAGATCAATCTGTAGTACTCCGGCCTAAATCAGGACAATGACCGTTCCAGAGTAAATTCGGTCACAAGAGAGGATGGGTTGATATGTAGGAGGGAAGCTGGGAAATGTGTGGAATCAATGGTAATCAAAGATTGTGGGTGTGTGAATTTCGAATACGATAAGCTCTGAGTGATTGAAATTGCTCAATTGATGAGTTGATGATCTCGTGTTGTCAATGAGACGTGAGATTGATGATACTGTTGATGCCTCAATCATGATTCAGAGACTTATTTATATTGCTGGAATTGTAGACACCATGATTCCATGAAGTGTGACAGTTGATGGAATCAAGGAGTGGGGAAGTGGAGATCGTGTTTGAAACCAGTTGCTTAACGTGTGGAGACTTAGTCGATTTTCCACCCACTACCTCGTGAATTATTTCAATTGATTGCACGACTTGCTCACATTCCATCGTGTGTTTGAACACACGTGTCGTAGACCGCCAGACCAAAACCCTAAGTGATATCCCCCAAGTGACACGATTGACGTCTCGTGGTTTGTTAGTCAATTGATGACTTCGTGGTTTGATGGGACGATGAGTCCATGTAGTTGTTGAGTGTAGAAAATGATGTTCTGAAACTCATAAATTGAACATGTCATGAGACAGAGGAATAGTTCTTACGATGAAGTGAGCAAGCATTGCTCATTCGATGGACCGTTGAATATTGATTGTTGAACCAATATTCCTTGGTTTGAGCAAATATTAATCATCTGAGAAAGTGTTGCTCATGTGATGAATTGTTGAATATTTGATCGCCTGAGCATGTGTTGCTCATATGATGGATTATTGGCAGCGTACCAAAAATATTAATTAGAATACTGGTCGTTGAACCGAGCATAATTAATAAAATTAATGACCATGAGGTCGTCGTAAAATTATTAAGGTTGGAATTTGGAATGATGATCCTTGGATTCAGAAACCCTAATTTGATCAATTGATAATCAATTCATGGTTCGTCAGAGTTTCAACCATGGGACGAAGGAGGGAGCGACTACATGGGACCGTGGATCAACCATGTAGTGTCCATATGCTCACTGAGCAAATACGAAGAACTCATGAAGAGTTGACGATTTGTTGGTGAAAGAATGATCAAATGCTGATTTAATCATTTATTCGAAAATGCTCGTCTGAGCCTTAGGTGAGAAAACCTAATTAATTATGACGAGGCGAGGGACCGACCATGGTCATGAAACCGGCCCTGGGTTGTCACGTGACCACCTGACGATCACTTCATGAAAATCCAAAGTGTTTGGAAGAGTTTTGGACCTAATATGAACAATTGTGCAAATTAGGTCAAAACTGTGAAAATAGATGGGACCGGCTTCCGTGAGCCAAAGAGCCAATCTTGGTCGGTCAAGATAACGTGCTCGTGTCCCCAAGGCGTCCGCGTCAGTCCTGAGAATTTTGATATTTTCTGGCGCGCAATTGAGCATCCATTCGAGAAAATATGCCAAAATTAGGGTTTCGACGAAACTGAGGAAAACTCCATGAGATGATGAAAATAATTATAAAATAAGGGATGAGGAGGCGTGGGACCTTTGTGGTCAAGGCATGGTCGGCCGGTCGTGACCAAGGTCCCGTGGTGCCTTTTCCTTAATTTTATAATATTTTGATAATTTTATGAAAAATTCATGAATTTTGAGAAATTTGATGAATTTAGGGAGTTTCCATGAATTGAAGGAGTTTTCATGAGTTCAGGGAAGCAAAAAATATTAAAATTATAAAAACAAGGGTGTGTGGGACCGTGGGAGGCATGGCCGGACGGCTTGGGCCCGGTCCCACGAGTTTCCCTAATTTTTGTGTATTTTTTTTATGTATTTTTGATGATTTGAGGGAATTCTTCCTAATTTGAGAGAAATACCATGAAATCAAGGAATTTGATGAATTCAAGGAAAACTAATAACAAAATAATAAAACAAAGGGGCGTGTGGGACCGGCTAGGGCATGGCCGTCCGGCCAAGGCCCGGTCCCACAAGTTTTTATAATTTATTTTATTTTATTATTATTTGATGATTTGTGCAAAAATACCATGAAATCAAGGAGTTTTTTCATGAAATTAGATAAATTATAATAATAATAAAATAATAAGGAACTGTGGGGTGTAGGGCCGGTTGGGACCAAGGCATGGCCGGTTGGCCAATGGTCACGCCCCACATTCCTTTCCTTAATTTTATATTATTTTTTATGGATTTATGGAAGTACCATGAAACCGAGGAGTTTCTTCGAGACGAAGGAAATTTGATAAAATGAGAGAATTTTCATCAAATCATGAAAAATAATAAAAATGCATTAAAACTATAAAACTGGCGTGGGATTGATCACGACACGGTCGGTTGGTCGTGTGTCCGTGCTCTAGCACCCTGGTCAATATTTTTAATTATTTATTATTTTCTTCTCTATTTTGCATAGGTTCATCGTTTCGTTGTATTTTTGAAATACTCGTTCATGCGATGACGGTTAGTGTATCGTCGTTGGATACACCTTCACCATTTGAATCGGGGATTACTTAGAGGTAGCTCAGACGCCCGGTTGTTGATTATTTATTACTAATTGTGGAATCCAGTGGAGAATAATTCACAAAACTGAGTAATAAAATGTTTATTATTAATTCATAGGATCAGCTGAGGATTCGACTACGAATTCAGAATAATAAAGTGAGCATTACCATTCCATGGGATCGTGGATTCGACCATAGAATCAGAGTAATTAAGATTTATCTATTACCATTTATGAGACCAGTTGTGGATTCGATCATGAAATCGGAGTAATGAGATAATATAGTTATTGTCATTCCAGGGGACCAGTCGTGGATTCGACCATGGAATAAGAGCAATTGTAATTAGGAATAATTAACTTTGTGGCTCTATACTAGCAGAGAAAGCTGTCTAGGAGCATTAATTATCTCGATATGAGCTTGTCGGTAAGTCATATCCTTTATATAGTCAGGGTAAACTCGTTGTTTGATCCTGAAGACGTTATCACTCTATACTAGCAGAGCAAGCTGTCTAGGAGCCGTCCATCACGTGATGCTATATAGAAATAATCACTGAAAGTATTCAGTATTCATGAGATATGCCGTTGTCCAGTCGTGAGACTACATTTCCACATGTACTCTGAGAGAAGGTACTCTCCGTTGAGAATTCGATGAGAGACCCGTGTCTTGATACTCACGTCTGATTGCTGAATCAGATCTTCGTATAATTATAAGTTTACAAACTTAGCCTTTGTCGAAATTCCACCATCTACACTAAACTATGCCAAAACCCTAGTTTTTGGCCGCGCCTAAACTATGCCAAAATCCCAGATTGGTCGCGCCTAAAATATGCCAAAGCCATGCTGGCCATGCCGCTGGCTAACAAAAGAAGGGTTGCAACAATCAACTGCCACCCTTCCTCCTGAGATACGAATCTCCGCCATACAAACTTGTAACCAAACAATTTGTAGCAATCTCTTGGCCATGGCGCCAATTCTTGGCCACGGCGCCAATTCTTGGCCACGACGCCAAACTCTAATTTGGCCGTGCCAAGAGCATGCACGCACTGCAACCATGCCGCTGGTTGCCAGACGAGGTGTTGCAACAATCAACGGCTGCCCTTTCCTCATGAGATACGAATCGCAACCATACAAACTTGCTACCAAACGATTTGTGGCAATCTCTTGGCCACAATGCCAATCTTTGGCCACGACGCCAAAACCCTAATTTGGCTGTGCCAAGAGCATGCAAGTGGCAGGCCCGGATTGGTGTATAAAATGAAGAGCAAAGATAAAGATGGCAGGGCCTGCGGTTATACCGCAAGTGCACGGTGTCGATTGTAGTATGTGTGTGCAAATACGGGTCATTCCACAGGGACTTGGGTGTATGTTTGAAGATTTCCTAAGCTAAAACAGTGGCAGTTGAGAACTTTGAGCTGTGTTAAGACACAACTCAGCTGAGGTCAGTGAGATGTCAAAATGTGTAAGAGTGAACAATGGTTGTAACTGAACTAGTGAAGGCAGTGAAGTAAATGTGACAGTGAAATAGAATAAAAACAATGAAGCAAAGGTAACAGTGGCAGTTAACAGGAAACAAAGCCAAATAAACCAAGGCTGTTAGCCAAGGGCAGGGAGGAGATTGCAGTTGTGGCTAAGCTAAGGCTTAGAATCCACCTTGTGTCCTAGCTAAACAATGCAATTCTAGGTTTAAAATCTTAAGCATCCAACTAGAATGGGGAGAAAATCAGCTTGCTCACTGATTTTCCCCTAGCATTGACTGTCTTTTGAAAGCACAGTCAATCACAGGCATATCAGAGCACCAACCTCTTCCCATTACTCAAGCAAAACAGGCCTTCCTAGCAATTCATCATTCAATAGTACACTAAGGTTTCATCAAATCCCTAGCAAATGGAATTAAAACATCATGAACATTACACAAAACCAAACATAGAACATATGCAGAACATCAAAGTTCTGGACACTGGCTATTCCAGCATCCCCTACACAACACAACAGTCCCTTCTATTTATACCCACAGACCCAATTTGGGTTTTCCCCCAAATTACAAAATTAGGGTTTGGTGAAAATCAAAATTAAATCAAAATAATCCTACCTAATGTCACTGAATCTACTCAATAACACTTACCCATGCCTCTATTTCTAGTTGTAATCATCAATTCCTAAGAATCCCCAATTTGTAAAATTAGGGTTTCCTGTTGAGAAATAGGAATTGAAATTACTCACCTAACAGCTCTGATTTCTTCCCAATAGTCTCGACCCATGCTTCCTCAACGTCTTCTGCTCCTTCCCATGCTTCAATTACATCCATCTCATCAACTTATTTCACCAACTCCACAGCTAGGGATTAGAGGTGTGAAAATGGGTGAAATTAGTCGCTGAGAGGGATATAGGACGTGATATAGGGGATGGGTTTAGCTGGTAGGAGCCATGATGGCTTTGGTGGTGGATGTGGTGGTGGCAGAAGGAGCAGGTGGTGGTGATGGCGTACGAGTTCTGCAGACGGAGAGGGGAAGAAGATGGATTCGATGGTTTTGGGAGAAGGGTGTGTTTGGCGATGGGTATAGGGTGTTCGATACTTGGGTGTTAGGCGGGTTCAGCGAGGTTTGATGATCTGCGACAAGGAGCTATGGATGGGAAGATGGTAGGTGGATCCAACGGCGATACGGAGGTAAGCGTGGAGCGACCGTCGGATGAAGTAGGAAAACGGACGACCCAAGATGGAGATGGGCGTTGCGATGTAAAGCGGGGGCTTCGGAGTTTGATGTGCGATGATGGAGCGACCGTAGGATGCTGAAATGCTTCGATCTGACGGCTGAAATCCGAGAAGGGCTTGGATAGTGGAAATGTGTTTGAGTAAGGGTTTTGGGCCTTGGGTATGCCAAGCCCATATCTTCTTTAAGGACAATTCTTCTTCTTCAAGCCCACTTCTAGCCTTTTGGTCTTGTGCACAACATTCTTCGCGGCTTCCTTGTGTAATTCCTCCCGGCTTTTCACTACTTTTCTGCTCTTTTCCGCTCCGCTATTCATCCAAACTTTATTTATTACCTAAAAATGCAAAATTAATTAATAAAAATATTTATTCTTGAAAACAAAGAAAATACAGAATATGGGATAAAATGTAGAATTAATGCACAAAAGATGAGTTAAATGCCAAGAAAAATATATAGAAATATGCACTTTTTAGCACTCATCAAATACCCCCAAACCTGAATTTTACTTGTCCTCAAGTAAAACAAAACTAAGGAAATCCTAACTATACCACTGTCGCTGGTCTCTCGAATGCATTTAGCATATGCACTAAGCCTTTTAAACCACTAAGTGTCCCTAGTGGACGAGTTAAGTCTCGTGAAGGTTTGCTTAGAACGTACCTACAAAGTTCTAGGTCAAAATATAAGCTCAGATTCCATCAAATGTGACATGTGCAAGACAGTTTAAGCTCACAGCAAAATGGAGATGTCAATCTAGCTATCAAAGGAACAATCCTAGCACTGATAACAAATAAAGACATGTGATAAGAGTGTAAAGTGTATCTACACATGTGTAAAGAAAGATCGGATGTTATGACTACTAATCACCAAGAGATAGTTTCTCAGGCTAAGAACCAAGGTCGAAATCTAGCTAGCTGTCCGGACTTTACGAGAATTGTGAATGAGTAGGAGGTGTTTCACAATTACTCGCGTTGTACATCAATGGCATACACCCTCCTTGCTTATTACAATGAAACAACAAAATGACTCTTTACATGACTCTTATTTACATTGACTACTCTCTTTTATTTTTGGAACAAGAGAGGATGGAATTGAAAAATACTTGATTTTTTTTTTTTTTTTTAATAAGGAAACACTTTTGATACATATACAAAAGGAAACAAAAAAATTACATGACACTTTGCAAGAGGTAGCCCTTTTTGATGCACCCAGTTAAATTCGATGGTTGTTTTTCTTAATGTAACCTCCACCTTCTATCCCAACCAACCAAAGAACAAGCTAGTCAAGTTTCGTTCAGTATTCTAAAGTGATTGGCAACTAAAACTTCCGATAGAACACCTTGAAGATCGAGGCTATACATGTATTGGTAGATCGTGCGCGTGCAAATTTCTTATCACTATGTGAATTGTGCTAGAATCAGGGTGCCTAAATATCTAGACTAAGACTCCTAATAATTACATATTTGCACAAGAGTCAACATTTCAAGGTAAATGAGCTCCATTTTTATGTTTTTTTCAATTTTTAATTTTTTATTTTGATTTTTTCATTTTTTTCAAAAAGAAGGAGTTCTTGTTTTCAATTATGGCATATTATCAAAGTATCTACTTTTCACCCCCAAACCTAAACTAAACATTGTCCTCAATGTTTCAAAATATGAACAAAATTATAATACAACATATGAAGAGGATCATGTTGAGTAGAGAAAAAGGAAAGAGAATACCCGATTTCGGCGAAAGCAATATTAGAACTCCGTTATTCAAGGCAAGAATCCAACATATGTCAGCCGAGATCATATTGGATTAGCAACATATATACAAAAGGAACAAAAGGATTTTTAAAATTTTTATCTACTGGATTATATACAAAAAATTCACCATACACTAACAATCTAAAGAGTTGAGGATCAACCCAAAAGACAAAGTGTAGCGGTTTCAACAACTTCACACATGAAAGAAAAGCACGTGAAGCTGTGAAACCAAATGAGCTACCCCCAAACCTGGATTTTACAGAAGATACAATTTTGAAAACAAAATCGCGCAGTTTTGGGGGTTCATCATGCACAAGATCTAACTCAAAGTGAACTGTGCTATGGACGGGCAAACATGCAATTTCCAACTGTGGTTCCTCAGATGTATTATACTTAGAAGCAAAATAGTCCAAGAGGACTTGGGAAGCACACAGTTCCAAACCTAGGTTGGGGACTCTCAGAAAAGTCGGTTTGTCAATATGGGTACAAACCAAATCTAGGTTGGGTGGAAGGCCATCAGATTGTGACTTATGTAGGACGATAGGCACATCATTATTAATCAAATCAAAATCTCCTAAATCATCTACACATGTCACATCATGCTCACAATCATCAATCAAATTAGCAAGTTCACACTCAGAATCATCAGAATCATCAACAGTAAAATTGACATTGGAATTAACCCAATTAGGGGGTATCTCGGCTAACCAAGAACACCTCAACAGTAATACCCAGCCCTCAATTTATACAAAAAAGGAATGACGAACCCTAATTCCCAAAACCGAGAAAACTAGGGTTAGGGTTTACCTAAAATTCTTCACCCACGTCGACGACCCATGCTCTCTTCTTGTTCCTCCTGCTCTTCCCATGCTTCTATTGCTTCTTCTTCCATCTCTGTCATGCCTATAACTCTATTTCCCTAATTTCAAAACCCTAAATTTGAGAGGGTTTGTGAAACTAGCGAAATAGGCTAATAGGATGGATGGGTTTCGATGTCTTTGATGTAGGGTGGCTATGGTGTTTGGTGATGAAGCGGCAGTGGCAGAGGTGGTGTTCTGGTGGTGGCAGGACATGGTGTCTCTGCAGAGGTGAGGGGGTGGAAGAGAAAATGAGGTCGATGGAGAGGAAGGAGGGGATGTTTGGTTGAGGTTAAATGATTCGGTTGCTAGGGTGTTAGGAGGGATATCAAGGTTCGATGTCCAGCGAAGGTAAGCCACTGGATGCGAAGATGGTAAGTGGATCTAACGGTGAGATAGGAGCATATAGGAGCGACCGTCGGATAAAGGAATACAACAAAACGAACGGTACTTGATGGAGTTAGGTACTGTAGTGTAAGGCGGAGATATCAAACTTCGATGCACAGCAGGGGAGCGACCGTCGGATGCTTCTGAGAACTGATCTGACGGCTGAAGACGCAAGCGGGTATGGATTTGGGTTTTAGGCTTTTGGGTATAGAATATGGGTTTGGGAAATGAGTTTGGGCTTGGAAAACCTTGAGCCCACTTCTTCTTTAAGAAAACTTTCTTCTTCAAGCCCATTTCTATCCTTTTTTTGGTCTTCCGCACATCACTCTTCGCGGCTTCCTTGCGTAATTCCTCCTGGCTTTTCACTACTTTTCTGCTCTTTTTGCTCCGCAACTCATCCAATCTTTATTTATTACCTAAAAATGCAAAATTAAGTAAGAAAAATATTTATTCTTGAAAACAATGAAAATACAGAATATGGGATAAAATGTAGAATTACTGCACAAAAGATGAGTTAAAATGCCAACAAAAAGGGATAAATATATACAATATTTGGCACTCATCAAATACCCCCAAACCTGAATTTTACTTGTCCTCAAGTAAAACAAAACTAAGGAAATCCTACCTATACCACTGTCGCTGGTCTCTCAAATGCATTTAGCGTATGCACTAAGCCTTTTAAACCACTAAGTGTCCCTAGTGGACGAGTTAAGTCTCGTGAAGGTTTGCTTAGAACGTACCTACAAAGTTCTAGGTCAAAATATAAGCTCAGATTCCATCAAATGTGACATGTGCAAGACAGTTTAAGCTCACA
>NC_039358.1:79977803-79980300 GCF_003573695.1 Papaver somniferum
TTTTTTTTTTTTTTTTTTTTTTAAGGAAACACTTTTGATACATGAGCAAAAAGAAACAAAAAAATTACATGACACTTTGCAAGAGGTAGCCCTTTTTGATGCACCCAGTTAAATTCGATGGTTGTTTTTCTTAATGTAACCTCCACCTTCTATCCCAACCAACCAAAGAACAAGCTAGTCAAGTTTCGTTCAGTATTCTAAAGTGATTGGCAATTGTAACTTCCTATCAAACACCTTGAAGATCGAGGCTATACATGTATTGGTAGATCGTGCGCGTGCAAGTTTCTTATCACTATGTGAAATGTGCTAGAATAAAGTGCCCAATCGTTCTAGACTAAGAACCCTACGTATAACATATATGCACATAAATCAACTTTTCAAGGTAAATGAGCTCCATTTTTTTATGATTTTTCATTTTTTAATTAATTTTTTTTTTTTGAATTTTTTCGATTTTTTCAAAAGAAGAAGGAGTTCGTTTTCAATTATGGCATATTATCGAAGTATCTACTTTTCACCCCCAAACCTAAACTAAACATTGTCCTCAATGTTTCAAAATATGAACAAAATTATAATACAACATATGAAGAGGATCATGTTGAGTAGAGAAAAAGGAAAGAGAATACCCGATTTCGGCGAAAGCAATATTAGAACTCCGTTATTCAAGGCAAGAATCCAACATATGTCAGCCGAGATCATATTGGATTAGCAAAATATATACAAAAGGAACAAAAGGGTTTTAAGAAATTTTATCTACTGGATTATATACAAAAATTCACCATACACTAACAATCTAAAGAGTTGAGGATCAACCCAAAAGACAAAGTGTAGAGGTTTCAACAGCTTCACACAATAATAATATGATAGGCATGCAAGTGAAGCTGTGAAACAAAATGAGCTACCCCCAAACCTGGATTTTTCAACGGATAAAATTTTGGAAACAAAATCTCGCAGTTTTGGGGGTTCATCATGCACAAGGTCTAGCTCAAAATGGACTGTGTTTGGGATGGTCAGAGAAATTAATTCCAACTGTGTTTCTTTAAAGATGTTATATTTAGATGCAAAATGGTCCAAAAGGACTTAGGAGGCACACAGTTCCAATCCTAGATTAGGGACTCTCAGAATAGTTGGTTTAAAATTTTTGTGACAAACCAAATCTAGCTTGGGTGGAAAAATCTCAATATGTGATTTAGGCGAGAAAGTAGGTGCATCTAAGTTATTTTCATTTGTACGATCAATAGTACTAGCACATACTTTCCCTAAATCAGAAACAGGTAAATCATGCACACATTCATGGAACAAAACATCAAGACCTAAATCGGGATCATGATTGTCCAAAGTACTCACATCAACATCAGAAGGGACAGCATCTTGTGATTTAGGCATGGAATCAGAAACAACTAATTCATTTTCAATTATAGGAACATTAGTGTCTACAGAAGATTCAATTTTTCCTATATCATGCTCATCTTCAATGAACAATTGTACAAGCCCCAAATCAATCTCAAAATCATATGAGTTGCAATGATTATTAGAATTAGAAGAAACAACATTCATGAAGGTCGAGGGCGAGAAGCCATATGTTATTGAACCAAAAGGTTCCATAATGTTTTCATGTTCTTCTAACATAACATCATCATCATAATCATCATCATGGTAACATGCATATTGGTCCCTATTAGCAATTGTGGTATCCTTAGTCGACTCATGTTCCTCTAGGTTAGGATCATATTCAACATCATTTACATGAATGGGACTAGACACTTCATTAGGAACAACACACATTTCATCATGAATTTTTTCATTTTGTTTGATAAGCAACATCCGATCTAAACATGCCTGCATTCGTAATTCCAATCTAGCATTATTTTGATCAATGAGTCTGAGATTTTCCATGATAGATTCGTACTTCATAGGGGAACAAAATTCTTCATGTTCGAATTGTGGTGATGGGTGCATGTGTGCATGGTCATTTGGGTTTATAAAAGATTGATCGCAACCCTCAAAGGATTGATTATGGTCCCAATGACTACCAGCCTCACAATTTGTGGGCATTTCATAATTTGGATTTTCATGGGACTCTCTAAATTGTCTAGAATCATGCAACATATAACAGTTCTCAACAGGATGGTCTAAACCACCACATTAGGTACATGCATAGATTTCAGGTTGTGTTGGTTGATACATGTGTGAATAGTTATCAGGGTATATGTATTGAGGCTCATGACTATGAAAATGTCCATAACAATCCCTATAACTATTGACATCATGGTCTATGAAGGGCTCATAATGTGGCACATGCCCATAAGCAAGTTCTCTAAGAGTTTTATTTCCATCCCCAGGAGCAGACCAAAATCCAGACATGTTATGTTTATCAAGCAATTACACAATTAAAAAGAGAATAAGGCCCACAATTTTCAGTTATGGGTTTCAAAATTTTGGTTTTAGACTTTAAGGATAAAGCCTATTTGGGAATTTGGTTTAAATGGGAGCAATTTTT
>NC_039358.1:79980376-79998706 GCF_003573695.1 Papaver somniferum
AATTATCACAACCCACAAAAGAAAATAAAAATAACAATACAAATAATTACATGCCCATAAAAAAAAGGAAAAAGAAATAAAAAAAAATTATTACAAGCCCAAAATAACAAATAAATAAAAAGGAAAAAGAAATAAAGTAAAAATTATTACAAGACCAAAATAGAAACAAAATTATTACAAGCCC
The DNA here is from genome assembly GCF_003573695.1 of Papaver somniferum. Taxonomy (NCBI): domain Eukaryota; kingdom Viridiplantae; phylum Streptophyta; class Magnoliopsida; order Ranunculales; family Papaveraceae; genus Papaver; species Papaver somniferum. The sequence continues at coordinate 79,980,561 of NC_039358.1, forward strand.
ACAATTAAAATTTGGAAGCCCACAATTCGGGTTCTCTTGAATGGGTTACCTTTTAAGCACAGCCCAGCTGCTCTGATATTGTTGCAAAAACCCAGTTGGGCTTTGGTTCTTTTCCTTGGTGGCGTCCCAGCAGAGGAAAAACTGGTTCAGAACAGCAGGTCCAACAGCAAATGAAGTGAAGCAGATGCAGACGCAAATGCTATGCAGTGAAATGCAAAAATAGCTAATAAAACTACTAGAGAAACAAACCCGAGTCCCCGGCAGCGGCGCCAAAAACTTGGCAGGCCCAGATTGGTGTATAAAATGAAGAGCAAAGATAAAGATGGCAGGGCCTGCGGTTATACCGCAAGTGCACGGTGTCGATTGTAGTATGTGTGTGCAAATACGGGTCATTCCACAGGGACTTGGGTGTATGTTTGAAGATTTCCTAAGCTAAAACAGTGGCAGTTGAGAACTTTGAGCTGTGTTGAGACACAACTCAGCTGAGGTCAGTGAGATGTCAAAATGTGTAAGAGTGAACAATGGTTGTAACTGAACTAGTGAAGGAAGTGAAGTAAATGTGACAGTGAAATAGAATAAAAACAATGAAGCAAAGGTAACAGTGGCAGTTAACAGGAAACAAAGCCAAATAAACCAAGGCTGTTAGCCAAGGGCAGGGAGGAGATTGCAGCTGTGGCTAAGCTAAGGCTTAGAATCCACCTTGTGTCCTAGCTAAACAATGCAATTCTAGGTTTAAAATCTTAAGCATCCAACTAGAATGGGGAGAAAATGAGCTTGCTCACTGATTTGCCCCTAGCATTGACTGTCTTTTGAAAGCACAGTCAATCACAGGCATATCAGAGCACCAACCTCTTCCCATTACTCAAGCAAAACAGGCCTTCCTAGCAATTCATCATTCAATAGTACACTAAGGTTTCATCAAATCCCTAGCAAATGGAATTAAAACATCATGAACATTACACAAAACCAAACATAGAACATATGCAGAACATCAAAGTTCTGGACACTGGCTATTCCAGCATCCCCTACACAACACAACAGTCCCTTCTATTTATACCCACATACCCAATTTGGGTTTTCCCCCAAATTACAAAATTAGGGTTTGGTGAAAATCAAAATTAAATTAAAATAATCCTACCTAATGTCACTGAATCTACTCAATAACACTCACCCATGCCTCTATTTCTAGTTGTAATCATCAATTCCTAAGAATCCCCAATTTGTAAAATTAGGGTTTCCTGTTGAGAAATAGGAATTGAAATTAGTCACCTAACAGCTCTGATTTCTTCCCAATAGTCTCGACCCATGCTTCCTCAACGTCTTCTTCTCCTTCCCATGCTTCAATTACATCCATCTCATCAACTTATTTCACCAACTCCACAGCTAGGGATTAGAGGTGTGAAAATGGGTGAAATTAGTCGCTGAGAGGGATATAGGACGTGATATAGGGGATGGGTTTAGTTGGTAGGAGCCATGATGGCTTTGGTGGTGGATGTGGTGGTGGCAGAAGGAGCAGGTGGTGGTGATGGCGTACGAGTTCTGCAGACGGAGAGGGGAAGAAGATGGATTCGATGGTTTTGGGAGAAGGGTGTGTTTGGCGATGGGTATAGGGTGTTCGATACTTGGGTGTTAGGCGGGTTCAGCGAGGTTTGATGATCTGCGACAAGGAGCTATGGATGGGAAGATGGTAGGTGGATCCAACGGCGATACGGAGGTAAGCGTGGAGCGACCGTCGGATGAAGGGATGTAGCAAAACGGACGACCCAAGATGGAGATGGGCGTTGCGATGTAAAGCGGGGGCTTCGGAGTTTGATGTGCGATGATGGAGCGACCGTAGGATGCTGAAATGCTTCGATCTGACGGCTGAAATCCGAGACGGGCTTGGATAGTGGAAATGTGTTTGAGTAATGGTTTTGGGCCTTGGGTATGCCAAGCCCATATCTTCTTTAAGGACAATTCTTCTTCTTCAAGCCCACTTCTAGCATTTTGGTCTTGTGCACAACATTCTTCGCGGCTTCCTTGTGTAATTCCTCCCGGCTTTTCACTACTTTTCTGCTCTTTTCCGCTCCGCTATTCATCCAAACTTTATTTATTACCTAAAAATGCAAAATTAATTAATAAAAATATTTATTCTTGAAAACAAAGAAAATTCAGAATATGGGATAAAATGTAGAATTAATGCACAAAAGATGAGTTAAATGCCAAGAAAAATATATAGAAATATACATTTTTTAGCACTCATCAGCAAGCACTGCAACCATGCCGCTGGTTGCCAAACAAAGGGTTGCCACAATCTACGACTATCCTTCCTCCTGAGATGCAGATCCCATCCGTACAAACCTGCCACCAAACGACTAGTGGAAATGTCTTGGCTGCGATGCTAACTCTTGGATACAGCACCAACTTGGCTGCAATGCTAACTCTCTGGTCACGACACCAACTTGGATACAAACGCCAAATCCTTTGGCCATGCCACACGTAACAACATGCTACTCGTTTTCCACGAAAACACTCAAGACATCAAAACATATCACAAACTGGGGGATGCTCATCAGGGTATTGGTCTGGCGGTTTACGGCGTGCGGTGTACACTACGCCCGTTACAAGAAAGTGTCATAAGAGTGAGGCGGCTAGTAAATACAAGGAGTAATGGTGAAACGTTCCCTTCATTATGGAAACATCAATTCCATGCGTTACCCATTACCGCTTTCTTCCATTTACTTAACCGTTTCCAATTCTTATGAGACCAGGGTACATTCATTGCGACTTGTATAAATAGGTCTCACATATTTCCACCAAACAACAAGTTTTTGGTCAAGAGAATACAACACTCAGAAATCACTTGTTAGCTTTCCCATCTGTTAGCTTCCCACTTTCTGATACAAGTCGTCAAACAACTACTCTTCCTGAATCAACTATACTGGTCTCAACACTCTCTTCGCTTCCCTCCCTAGACCAATCCTTCTCCTTCACTTTGTGACCGAAACAAGTCTGGAACGACCATTTCTTGGTTTAGGCCGGATTTGTACAGATTGATCTCTCGAATCAAAGTATTCCCTTGCATTACATTGTTTAGGGTTTAAACTCGTTTCTCACCCACACACCCGAAATTACCAAAATCAGCAGAAACTGTTTTCACCCTCAAACAAATGTTGATAGTGGTTTCTAGCTTAGGGTTTAAATCGTAAAACCTTGCATCTGACATGACGTCACTACGACCACTAACAAATTTATTGAATCACTCAACATTCCTACGTAAAAAATTTTGGGGTACCTTTTTTTATATACGCTATATTCCACGGCAGAACCCTCAATATTGACTAGCCACATTTTCGCGCCAAGGCATGGCAACCATGCCAGCCGCACCACCATGCCAGCCATGTCTCCGCGCCAAAGGCATTCCAACCATTCTAGCCGCACCACCGTGTCAATATCATACCATGCTAGCCACGTCTATGCTCCAAAGGCATGCCAACGATTCCAGCCGCACCACCGTGCCAATGGTATATCATGTCAGCCACGTCTCCACGCCAAGGCATGCCAACCATTTCAGCCGCACCACCGTGCCAATGGCATACCATGCCAGCCACGTCTCCGCGCCAAAGGCATTCCAACCATGCCAGCCGCACCACCGTGCCAATGGCATACCATGCCAGCCACGTCTCCGCGCCAAAGTCATGCAAACCATGCCAGCCGCACCACCGTGCCAATGGAATACCATGCCGGCCACGTCTCCGCGCCAAAGGCATGCCAACCATGCCAGCCGCACTACCGTGCCAATGGCATACCATGTCAGCCACGTCTCTGCGCCAAAGGCATGCCAACCATGCCAGCATCACCACCGCGCCAAAGCATGCCAACCATGCCAGCCGCACCATCGTGCCAATGGAATGACATCCACACCTCCGCACCATTCCGGCCCTACCACATGCCGCTGGCTTCCAAACGAAGGGTTACAACAATCAACGGTTACCCTTCCATCTGAGATGCAGATTTTAGCCGTCCAAGTTCGCCACCTAACGCATGGAAACTTCTGGCTCAAGGCCAAACATCACGGTTTTGTCAAAACCCTAATTTTGGCCGCGCCTAAAATATGCCAAAGCCATGCTGGACCTACCACATGCCGCTGGATGCCAAACGAAGGGTTGCAACAATCAACGACTACCCTTCCATCTGTGATGCATATCTTAGCCGTCCAAGTTCGCCACCTAACGCATGGCAACTTCCGGCCCAAGGCCAAACGTCACGGTTTTGCCAAAACCCTAATTTGGCCGCGCCTAAAATGTGCCAAAGCCATGCCGTCCCTACCACATGCCTCTGGCTGCCAAACGGAGGGTTGCAACAATCAATGGCTACCCTTCCATCTGAGATGCAGATCTTAGTCGTCCAAGTTCTCCACCTAACGCATGGAAACTTCCGGCCCAAGGCCAAACATCACGGTTTTGCCAAAACCCTAATTTTGGCCGCGCCTAAAATATGCCAAAGCCATGCCGACCCTACCACATGCCGCTGGCTGCCAAACGGAGGGTTGCAACAATCAATGGCTACCCTTCCATCTGAGATGCAGATCTTAGCTGTCCAAGTTGTCCACCTAACGCATGGAAAATTCCGGCCCAAGGCCAAACATCACGGTTTTGCCAAAACCCTAATTTTGGCCGCACCTAAAATATGTCAAAGCCATTCGGCCCCACCACATGCCGTCGGATGCCAAACGGAGGGTTGTAACAATCAAAGACTACCCTTCATCTGAGATGCAGATATTAGCCGTCCAAGTTCGACAGCTAACGCATGTCAAATTCCGTCCCAAGGACAAACATTACGTTTTTGCCAAAACCCTAATTTTGGCCACGCCTAAAATATGCCAAAGCCATGCCGACCCTACCACATGCAGTTGGCAGCCAAACAGAGGGTTGCAGCAATCAACGGCTACCCTTCCATCTGAGATGCAGATATCAACCGTCCAAGTTCACCACCTAATGCATGGCAAATTTTGGCCCAATGCCAAGCCCTAATTTTGGTCGCGCCTAAACTATACCAAAACCCTAGTTTTTGGCCGCGCTTAAACTATGCCAAAATCCCAGCTTGGCCTCGCCTAAACTATGCCAAAGCCATACTGGCCATGCCGCTGGCTGCCAAAAGAAGGGTTGCAACAATCAACGGCCACCCTTCCTCCTGAGATACGAATCTCCGCCATACAAACTTGCCACCAAACAAATTGTGGCAATCTCTTGGCCATGGCACCAATTCTTGGCCACGACGCCAAAACTCTAATTTGGCCGTGGCAAGAGCATGCACGCACTGCAACCATACCGCTGGTTTCCAGAAGAAGTGTTGCAACAATCAACGGTTTCTCTTTCCTCTTGAGATACGAATCTCAGCCATACAAATTTGCCACCAAACGATTTGTGGCAATCTCTTGGACACGGTGCAAATTCTTGGCCACGACGCCAAAATCCTTATTTGGTCGTGCTAAGAGCATGCAAGCATTGCAACCATGTCGCTGGTTGCCAAACGAAGGGTTGCCACAATCTACGGCTATCCTTACTCCTGATATGAAGATCCCATCCGTACAAACCTGCCACCAAACGACTCGTAGAAATGTCTTGGATGCGATGCTAACTCTTGGACACGACACCAACTTGGCTGCAATGCTAACTCTCTGGTCATGGAACCAACCTGGCTACGATGCCTATTCTTTGGTCACGGCACCAACTTGGCTACAAACGCCAAATCCTTTGGCCACGCCACACGTAACAACATGCTACACGTTTTCCACGAAAATACTCGAGACATCAAAACATGTCACAAACTGGGGGATGCTCATCAGGGTATTTGTCTGGCGGTTTACAGCGTGCGGCGTACACTATGCACGTTACAAGAAAGTGTCATAAGAGTGAGGCGGCTAGTAAATACAAGGAGTAATGGTGAAACGTTTCCTTCATTGTGGAAACATCGATTTCAGGCGTTATCCATTACCGTTTTCTTCCGTTTACTAAACTGTTTCCAATTCTTACGAGACCAGGATACGTTTCGTTACGACTTGTATAAATAGGTCTAACCTATTTCCACCAAACATTAAGTTTTTTTCAGGAGAATACAATACTCAGAAATTACTTGTTAGCTTTCCCATCTGTTAGCTTCCCACTTTCTGATACAAGTCTTCAAACAAGTACTCTTCCTGAATCAACTATTCTGGTATCAACACTCTCTTCGCTTCCCTCCCTAGACCAACCCTTCTCCTTCATTTTGTGACCGAAGTAAGTCTGGAACGACCATTTCTATGTTTAGGACGGATTTGTACAGATTGATCTCTCGAATCAAAGTACTCCCTTGCAGTACATTTTTTAGGATTTAGACTCGTTTCTCACCCACACACCCGAAATTACCAAAATCAGCAAAAACTGTTTTCACCCTCAAACAATTGGCGACCACAGTGGGAAATTAATTTATCAGTCATAATATCAATTTCCGATTACTGATTCCATCTTTTCAACCCAGATATCGAAATAATGGAAGCAGACTAGCCGCCGCCTCGGTTATCAGACGACTCTGGAACGACTGGGGACTTAGGAATGATTGGAAACTTTTCACAGCCGCGGCGCCGCCGCACGTAAAAACTCAGACTTACAACCGGGAGATCCACTTTGTTGGGAGACTCTAAAAAGCAACTAAGTATCGTCAAACGAGTTGCATGTTCTACTACCTCGAATTTTCACATAGATGGTAGAAACCGACAGCCATGTTAACCCTATGTTTAATCCCATACTTTCTATTGTCACACGATTCCATAGCATTCCTGGAATCATTCGTGTCAATTATGGACATGATCAAACCCGTGCCATTCTAAAAAAAAATCATAATCCAAAATCCTCATAGGTCACAATCATCTACCAATTCAAAAACAAAAAACAAAAACCAAACCATAAATCAGGCGTTCCGTTCGCCTTTCAAAAATCGAACCATAAACTAAGCGTTTTTGCCTTTCAAAAAAAAAAAAGCCTAAATAAAGAAGTCAAGAAGACAGGAGTACATTCAAGGAAAACCATCTAGTATTGGATTGCTCTTCTTGGAGAAAGCCTCCTTCGTGCTTGCGAGAGCCGTCCGTTTCAGCTTCAGCTCCGCGGATAACCTTTCAATCTCCACCTCCTGTTGTGCGGCCTCATCCGCGGAAGGGCCTTCGGACGCCATGGTCTGCAACTTTTCGACCTCAGAGAAACCTTCGACAAACCAGGGAGCGTTGAACCTGTGGTCTACGCACACATCACGGTGGAACTTCCAGCTTGAGACCACATCATCAGAAACGGTATGGCCAGTCACTTTGCACATGTCGTCAATCAAAGATAAAGCTTCCTCCACACGCTTGACCAGTGCAAATCGACTAGTAACCTTTTTGGTTATGGTGATGTGTCCATACCTTTCCCATATCTTGGTACATAACGTCTCGTATTTTGCTGGCATGCTGAAGCCGCCGATCAACACATGATATGGATAAGGAAATAAGTATGGAGGAGCAAAAACGGCGCCCTCAACCGAACCGGCGGCTGGCAAGGGATTCCTAACTACAATGACGCCAGCGGACGCTGGAGCACTCTTTGCTTCATCTTGATCGACCTCCATTTCCGGGTTGCTAGGCGCAGCTGCCATGGTTGGAGGCAAAGCTGTATCTCCACAGTTTTCCTCCTCGGGGCCATCTTCAGGAGCGGGTTCTTCCTGCGATATCGTGGTTAGTCATTTTTCAAAAAAAAAAAAAAAGAGAGAGAGAAAGGAAGAAGAAAAATGCTTGGAAGACTCACTGATTCGCTTCCAGAGTGACTAGAAGAAGACTCAGCGCCGCTGTTGGAAGAGTTGTTTTCACCATCACTAGATTCCGAGCTTTCCTCCTTTTCGATCTCTCCTTCACCGCAAGAGGGATTGGCATTGTCATCCTCTGCCACGAGAGCCGCGGTTCTCTGAGGATCAGCATTACCACCCTCTGCTGCGAGAACCGCCGTTTTCTGACTACGTGCAAGCTGGGCAAAGGCATTCACACCCTGTTTAAGGAATAAGGAAAGATTTTCAATAACGAAAAAACTGTGCAATCTGACTGAGTGGGCAAGAAAAAGAATACATACCCGAACGTTGGAAGAACTGAAAGTCACAAGGGCCGTTGAATCTGATCGAAAACCACCCTCGCGATCTTTCGACCTTCGCTCCTTCTTTTGGGGACTGTCCGTGTCCGTGTTAGGATATTTCCGCTTGGGCGAGGAAGTATCCCTTAACAATGGATGTCTTGCTAAAATTGCAGCAGAAGGCTTACCACATGTATTATTTACCACGTCATTCACGAATCCATGAATGGCAAGGAACTCATCCTGCCAGAATATGTTATACTTGGACGTGGTTGCCAAATTTCATGCCGAGAGAAAGAAGGGAATACTTATACCCGGCGCAAGAGCACTAGCATCAAGATCAGCTGACAACAAGTTTTCTGGAAAAACCGACTGACGAGAGAGCGGGACCTCTTGGTCAAATCCCATATGTCGAGCCGCCCTGTCAATGTTGTAAGAGACTGCCTGACAAGATCCTCGAAAGAAAGACGCTACATCACCAGGCTTGCAAATTCGCATGAACACAACCTCCCCAACGCTCGTGTTCTTTTTAGAAAACAAAGATGTATTTGGAACAAAGACAAAAGTGTCTATCTGAACTATGGAATCATGCATCGGAGCCCATGGACGAAAGTTGATTATGTAGGAGTTGTCAAGGAAGTCAACTAGGTTCGAGCCAGATCTTGAGTGCCTGTTCACCCAGCGAAGTATCCTAGAACCACCCCAAGACTAGGGAAGTAAAGCCAGCGGTTTGGGAGCGTACTTCTCGAAATGCTCCCACAACCACGCTTGGAGAAAAGCAACGTGGACGTACGATTCCACTTTCATGTAACCGTTTGAAGCACGCATGTCCACAACCAGATGATCCAAATGTGTGAACAGAGAACCGAGAAACAAGCTGCCAATGGGAAGAACAACACCTTAAGCTAATATGATGGCAAACTTAATGAGACCCTATCTTATTTCTTTCTTACCAGAGACGTCGTAAAAAATGTCCCTGGATAACCAAAGAACCAAGAACGCTGCGACATGAAGCGTACTATTCTTTTGATCTGGCTCCAACTCATATGGGAACCATTGAGACACCCACCAGCTGTAGAAATACCACGCCTCGTTTTTCTTCCGAAAAAAACCTTTCGACTTCGCAACGATAGCAATGTGCATTTGTTATTCATCTTCAGACAAGGTGATGTCAAGATTCCTTGTTATGGGAAGGTTCATCAAGACGACAACACTTTGCAAAGAGACAGTCATTTCACCCCACCTGCATATGGCCGTGTGAGTATCTGGAAACCATCGGGAGATGAAAGCAAGTAATCCCGGGATATCTTTCCTGATTTGAAGCGCCACAGAAGCTGCGACAGCACCAATGATTTGCGCCTTGGACAAATTTGCTTTCACGCAGTCCTGACTTATCATGAATTGCATCCACTTGTCGAAAGAACGCAACGGACTCTGGCAGATTCTGAAGTTAATGGAAGAAGCAGGATACTCTTTCACCTGAAGGAAAAACCGTATTACGCAACCTGGTCGAACCGACCGTACGTCTCCTTCACCCTATGGACCGGTCAGAAGGACAGGCACAAACTTGGGATGATTTCTCCTAGCTGTGGCGGACGTTGTAAAGAATTCTTCATCCGTGTTTGGCTTGGAACTGCCAACGTTTTTCAAAGCCGTGGTAGGGTTTTTCTCAAGTGACATCCTAACGAAACCTTCTTAAGCCTCTTTCACTTTCAAAAGAAACTACAAAAAAAGAAAGGGGTATAAAAAATTACTACTGGAAGGAGGATGCACGAAGATTACTTTATCAACAATGAAGAATTCATTTCGGTTGCAGGCCACTCTATTTTCAACCACAAGTCATAACACACATAACCAAAGAAATGGAAACTAGAAAACCCTACGTATCCACGGAAAGCACACTCCTTGCCAAAATCGTACCTCGCAGCGGAAAGTACGCGCTCGGCTAAGAAATCACGCTCCACCGCGGAAACTATGCACACGGCTACACCAAGAAAAAGGGAAACCCTAAATACTAGGTTTTTATGGGAAAGAAATTGGCGGCAGTCACCTGCCCGTGCAGGCCTACCATTTCATAATAAATGAGGTGTTTAACGCTATTGCGGTGTTCACGCTAAAATATTTCTACAAGTTCATAGAAGATATACCTATGGCTAGGGTTTGCGCCGATAAAAAAAAAAGAGGAAAGAGATTAAAGGAGAAACCCTGGAGTACATACCTGGAATGCTTACTCTCTTTATTGTTACCACTCTTCCGCTAGCCCAAGGACGTGAAAAAAAAGGTACAAAATAAAGGGGAGAGCAACCTCTTTTATAGGCGTGACAGTTTTGGAATTTGAATAAGGAAATGATTCCCTATTTGATCCACGAATGGGAAAAGGGAATTGGGCCCGCAAGAACAAGTCTCACGGTGCCCAAACAATCAGCTCCAAGTCTTCCTCACGGTGCCCAAACAATCCGCGCCATGCCTTGCCTCACGGTGCCCAACATTCCGCACCATGCCATGCCAGCACCGTGCCAAGAGTCTGCGCCATGCCGAGCGAGCGCCATACCAAGCCAACATTCTACATTTCAACTAGCAACCGCCCCTACCATTTCACGGTCTATCTAGCAACACCACGGGAAGGATTCACGCAAGGCTGTTAACGCAAAAATCACGGATTCTCAAAATACTCCCGAAAAAGGTTAGACGGATCTTCCTGACCATCTTTTCATGACTTTCCATTTCGATTTTGTCCTTGCCTGTCACCATCTTATGCTTACCTCGCAAAAATGCTCATGTTCCGAGCTAAGAAGCGGACTTAATGTTGATGGTGGTTTTTAGCGTAGGGTTAAAATCGTAAAACCAAGTCAAACAGTGACGTCACACTTGACGGCATGTGGTAGGGCCGAAATGGCTTTGGCATATTTTAGTCGTGGCCAAAATTAGGGTTTTGGCAAAACCGTGATGTTTGGCCTTGGGCCGGAAGTTGCCATGTGCTAGAGGCGACATTATTTCTCAAGTGTGACGTCACTGTTTGACTTGGTTTTACGATTTTAACCCTAAGCTAAAAACCAACATCAATATTAAGTCTACTGCTTATCTCAGAATAGGAGAATTGTTGCGAGGTAAGCATAAGATGGTGACAGGCAAGGACAAAATCGAAATGGGAAGTCATGAAAAAATGGTCAGGAAGATCCGTCTTAACCTTTTTCGGGAGTGTTTTGAGAATCCGTGATTCTTGCCTTGACGACCTTGGGTAAATCCTGCCCGTGGTGTTGCTGGATAGACCATAAAATGGTAGGGGCGGTTGCTGGTTGAGATGCAGAATGTTGGCTTGGTATGGCGCTCGCTCGGCATGGCGCGGACTCTTGGCACGGTGCTGGCATGGAATGGGGCGGACTCTTGGCACGGTGCTGGCATGGCATGGCGTGGACTGTTATGCACCGTGAGGCAAGGCATGGCGCCGATTGTTTGGGCACCGTGAGGAAGACTTGGCGCAGACTATTTGGGCACCGTGAGACTTGTTCTTGCGGGCCCAATTGTCTTTTCTTATTCGAGGCTCATATAGGGAATCCTTTCCTTATTAAAATTCCAAAAGTGTCACGCCTATAAAAGGGGTTGCTTTCCCCTTTATTTTGTACCTTTGTTTTCACGTCCTTGTGCTAGCGGAAGAGTGGTAATAATAAAGCGAGCAAGCATTCCGGGTATGTACTCCAGGGTTTCTCCTTCAATCTCTTTCCTTTTTTTTTTATTGGCGCAAACCCTAGACATAGGTATATCTTCTATGAACTTGTAGAAATATTTTAACGTGAACACCGCAATAGCGTTGAACACCTCAATTATTATGCAATGGTAGGCCTTCACGGGAAGGTGACTGCCGCCAATTCCTTGCCCATGAAAACCTAGTATTTAGGGTTTCCCTTTTTCTTGGTGTAGCCGTGTGCATAGTTTCCGCGGTGGAGTGTGCTTTCTTAGCCGGGCGCGTACTTTCCGCTGCGAGTTACGGTTTTGGAAAAGAGTGTGATTTCCATGGCTACGTAGGGTTTGCTAGTTTCCATTTCTTCGGTTATGTGTGTTATGACTTGTGGTTGAAAATAGAGTGGCCTGCAACCGAAATAAATTCTTCATTGCTGATAAAGTAATCTTCGTGCATCCTCCTTCCAGTAGTAATTTTTTATACCCCTTTCTTTTGTTGTAGTTGATTTTGAAAGTGAAAGCGGCTTAAGAAGGTTTCGTTAGGATGTTACTTGAGAAAAACCCTACCGCGGCTTTGAAAAACGTTGGCAGTTCCAAGCCAAACACGGATGACGAATTCTTTACAACATCCGCCACAGCTAGGAGAAATCATCCCAAGTTTGTGCCCGTCCTTCTGACCGGTTCAGAGGGTGAAGGAGATGTCCGGTCGGTTCGACCAGGTTGTGTAATACGGTTTTTCCTTCATAGGAAAGAGTATTTTGCTTCTTCCATTGACTTCAGAATCTTCCAGAGTCCGTTGCGTTCTTTCGACAAGTGGATGCAATTCATGATAAGTCAGGACTGCGTGAAAGCAAATTTTACCAAGGAGGAAATCATTCGTGCTGTCACAGCTTCTGTGGCGCTTCAAATCAGGAAAGATATCACGGGCTTAGTTGCTTTCATCTCCCGATGGTGTCCAGATACTCACACGGCCATATGCAGGTGGGGTGAAATGACTGTCTCTTTGGAAAGTGTTTCCATCTTGCTGAACCTTCCCATAACAGAGAATCTTGACATCACCTTGTCTGAAGATGAAGAACAAATGCACGCTGCTCTCGCTGCGAAGTCGAAAGGTTTTGTTCGGAATGAAAATGAGACGAGATGTTTCTACATCTGGGTGGGTGTCTCAATGGTTCCTAAATGAGTTGGAGCCAGATCAAAGAATTGTACGCTTAACGTCGCAGCGTTCTTGGTTCTTTGGTTATCCAAGGACATTTTTGACGACGAATCTGGTAAGAAGGAAATAAGACAGGGTCTCATTAAGTTTTCCATCAGATTAGCGAAAGGTGTTGTTCTTCCCATTGGCAGCTTGTTTTTCGGTTCTCTATTCACACATTTGGATCATCTGGTTGCGGACATGCGTGCTTCAAACAGTTACATAAAAGTGGATTCGTACGTCCACGTTGCTTTTATCCAAGCGTGGTTTTGGGAGCATTTCGAGAAGTACGCTCCCAAACCGCTGGCTTTGCTTCCCGTGTCTTTGGGTGGTTCTAGGATACTTCGCTGGGTGAACAGGCGCTCAAGATGTGGCTCGAACCTAGTTGACTTCCTTGAGAACTCCTACACAATCAACTTTCGTCCATGGGCTCCGGTGCATGGTTCCATAGTTCATATAAACACTTTTGCCTTTGTTCGAAATACATCTTTGTTTTCTGAAAAGAACACGAGCATTGGGGAGGTTGTGTTCATGCGAAGTTGCACGTCTGGTTATGTACCTTATTTCTTTCGAGGATCTTGTCAGGAAGTCTCTTACAACATTGACAGGGCGGCTCGACATATGGGATTTGACCAAGGGGTCCCGCTCTCTCGTCAGTCGGTTGTTCCAGCAAAATTGTTGCCAGCTGCTCTTGATGCTAGTGCTCTTGCGCGGGGTATAATTCTTCCCTTCTTGCTCTCGGCACGAAATCTGGAAACTACGTCCAAGTATAACATATTCTGGCAGGACGAGTTCCTTGCCATTCATGGATTCGTGAATGACGTAGTAAAGAATACATGTGGTAAGCCTTCTGCTGCTATTTTAGCAAGACATCCATTGTTAAGGGATCCTTCCTTGCCCAAGCGGAAATATCCTAACACGGACACAGACAGTCCCCAAAAGAAGGAGCGAAGGTCGAAAGATCGCGCGGGTGGCTTTCGATCAGATTCAACGGCCCTTGTGACTTTCAGTACTTCCAACGTTCGGGTATGTATTCTTTTTCTTGCCCACTCAGTCGGATTGCACAATTCTTTCGTTATTGAAAATATTCCCTTATTCCTTAATCAAGGCGTGAATGCCTTTACCCAGCTTGCACGTAGTCAGAAAACGGCGGCTCTCGCAGCAGAGGGTGGTAATGCTGAGCTTTAGAAAACGACGGATCTCGGGGGCAGAGGATGACAATGACGAGCCTTATTGCAGTGAAGGAGAGCTCAAAAAGGAGGAAAGCTTGGAATCTAGTGATGATGAAAACAGTTGTTCCAAAAGTAGCGCTGAGCCTTCTTCTAGTCAGTCTGGAAGCGAATCAGTGAGTCTTCAATGCATTTTATTCTTCCTTTCTCTCTTTTTTTTTTTTAAAAAATGTCTAACCACGATATCGCAAGGAGAACCCGCTCCTGAAGATGGCCCCGAAGCGGAAAACCGTGGAGATACAGCTTTGCCTCCAACCGTGGCAGCTGCGCCTAGCAACCCGGAAATGAAGGCCGATCAAGATGAAGATGTTTTTGCGTCTCAAGTAGCGGAGAGTGCTCCACCGTCCGCAGGCGTCATTGTAGTTAGGAATCCCTTGCCATCCGCCGGTTCGGTTGCGTGCGCTGTTTTTGCTCCTCCATACTTAGTTTCTTATCCAGTTCATATTTTGATCGGCGGCTTCAGCGTGCCATCCAAATACAAGACGTTATATACCAAGATATGGGAAAGGTATGGACACATCGCCACAACCAAAAAGTTTACTAGTCGATTTGCACCGGTCAAGCGTGTGGAGGAAGCTTTATCTTCGATTGACGACATGTGCAAAGTGACTGGCCATACTGTTTCTAAGGACGTGGTATCAAGATGGAAGTTCCACCGTGATGTATGCGTAGACCACGGGTTCAACGTTCCCTGGTTTGTCGAAGGTTTCTCTGAGATCGAAAAGTTACAGACCATGGCAGCCGAAGGCCCTTCCGCAGATGAGGTCGCACAGCAGGAGGCGGAGATTGAAAGGTTGTCCACGGAGCTGAAGCTGAAACGGGCGTCTCTCGCAAGCACGAAGGAGGCTTTCTCCAAGAAGATCAAGCCATTACTAGATGGTTTTCCTTGAATTCACTTATGTTTTCCTTGAATGTATTTCGTTTTTTTTTTGAAAGGCAAAAACGCCTAGTTTATGATTCGATTTTTGAAAGGCGAAACGCCTGGTTTATGGTTCGATATTTTTTTTTTGAATTGGTAGATGATTGCCACTTATGAGGATTTTAGATTATGATTTTTTTTTAGAATGGCACGGGCTTGATCATGTCCATAATTGACATGAAATATTCCAGGAATGCAATGAAATCGTGTGACGGTAGAAAGTATGGGATGAAAAATAGAGATAGCATGGATGTCGGTTTCTACCATCTATGTGAAAATTCGAGGTAGTAGAACATGAAACTCGTTTGACGAGACTTACTTGCTTTCCAGAGTCTCCCAACAAAGTAGATCTCCCGGATGTAAGTCTGAGTTTTTTTGGGCGGCGGCGCCGCGACTGTGAAAAGTCCCCAATCACCCTTAATCCCCAGTCGTTCCAGAGTCGTCTGATAACCGAGGCGGCGGCTAGTATGCTTCCATCATTTCGATATCTGGGTTGAAAAGATGGAATCGGAAATCGAGAATTGATATTGTGACCGATAAATTAATCTCCCACTGTGGTCGCCAATTGTTTGAGGGTGAAAACAGTTTCTGCTGATTTTGGTAATTTCGGGTGTGTGGGTAAGAAACGAGTCTAAACCCTAAATAATGTACTGCAAGGGAGTACTTTGATTCGAGATATCAATCTGTACAAATCCAGCCTAAACCAAGAAATGGTCGTTCCAGACTTGCTTCGGTCACAAAGTGAAGGAGAAGGTTTGGTCTAGGGAGGGAAGCGAAGAGAGTGTTGAGTGTTGAGACCAGAATAGTTGATTCAGGAAGAGTAGTTGTTTGACGACTTGTATCAGAAAGTGGGAAGCTAACAGATGGGAAAGCTAACAAGTGATTTATGAGTGTTGTATTCTCCTGACCAAAAACTTGTTGTTTGGTGGAAATAAGTGAGACCTATTTATACAAGTCGCAACGAAACGTACCCTGGTCTCGTAAGAGGAAACAATTTAGTAAATGGTAGAAAGCGGTAATGGGTAATTCCTGGAATTGATGTTTCCACAATGAAGGAAACGTTTCACCATTACTCCTTGTATTTACCAGCCGTCTCACTATTATGACACTTTCTTGTAACGGGCGTAGTGTACGCCGCACGCTGTAAACCGCCAATACCCTGATGAGCATCCCCTAGTTTGTGACATTTTTAGATGTCTCGAGTATTTTCGTGGAAAACGTGTAGCATGTTGTCATGTGTGGCGTGGCCAAAGGATTTGGCGTTTGTAGCCAAGTTGGTGCCGTGACCAAAGAATAGGCATCGTAGCCAGGTTAGTGTTGTGACCAGAGAGTTAGCATTGCATCCAAGTTAATGCCGTGACCAAGATTTAGCATCACAGCAAAGACATTGCCACGAGTCGTTTGGTGGCAGGTTTGTACGGATTGGATCTGCATCTTAGGAGGAAGGATAGCCGTAGATTGTGGCAACCCTTCGTTTGGCAAACAACGGCATGGTTGCAGCGCTTGCATGCTCTTGGCACGGCCAAATTAGGGTTTTGGTGTCATGGCCAAGAATTGGCACCATGGCCAAGAGATTGCCACAAATCGTTTGGTGGCAAGTTTGTATGGCTGAGATTCGTATCTCATGAGGAAGGGCAGTCGTTGATTGTCGCAACACTTCGTCTGGAAACCACCAGCATGGTTACAGTGCGTGCATGCTCTTGGCATGTCCAAATTAGAGTTTTGGCGTCGTGGACAAGAATTGACGCCATAGCCAAGAGATTGCCACAAATTGTTTGGTGGAAAGTTTGTATGGCTGAGATTCGTATCTCAGGAGGAAGGGTGGCCGTTGATTGTTGCAACCCTTCTTTTGGCAGCCAACGATATGGCCGGCATGGATTTGGCATAGTTAAGGCGCGGCCATGCTGGGATTTTGGCATAGTTTAGGCGCAGCCAAAAACTAGGGTTTTGTCATAGTTTAGGCGCGGCCAAAATTAGGGATTCGCATTGCGCCCAAAGTTTCCATGTGTTAGGTGGCGAACTTGGACGGTTAAGATCTACATCTCAGATGGAAGGGTAGCTGTTGATTGATGCAACCTTCCCTTTGGAAGCTAACGGCATGTGGTAGGGCCGGCATGGCTTTGTCATATTTTAGGCCTGGCCAAAATTAGGGTTTTGGAAAAACCCTGATGTTTGGCCTTAGGACGGAAGTTTCCATGCGTTAGGAGGCGAACTTGGACTGCTAAGATCTGCATCTCAGATGGAAGGGTAGCCATTGATTATTGCAACCCTTCGTTTGGCAGCCAACGACATGTGGTAGGGCCGACATGGCTTGGGCATATTTTAGGCGCGAAAAAATTATGGTTTTGGATAAACCGTGATGTTGGCCTTAGGCCGGAAGTTGCCATGCGTTAGGTGGCGAACTTGGACGGCTAAGATCTGCATCTCAGATGGAAGGGTAGCTGTTGATTGTTGCAAACCTTCATTTGGCAGCCAGCGGCATGTGGTAGGGACGGCATGGCTTTGGTGTGGAAGTGTGGATGGCATGGCATTCCGTTGGAACGATGGTGCGGCTGGCATGGTTGGCATGCCTTTGGCGCAGTAACATGGCTGGCATGGTGGTGCTGCTGGCATGGTTGGCATGTCTTTGGCGCGGAAACGTGGTTGGCATGGTATGCCATTGGCATGGTATGCCATTGGCACGGTGGTGCGACTGGCATGGTTTGCGTGCCTTTGGCGCGGAGACGTGGCGAGCATGGTATGCCATTGGCACGGTGGTGCGGCTGGCATGGTTGGCATGCCTTTGGCGCGGAGACGTGGCTGGCATGGTATGCCATTGGCACGGTGGTGCGGCTGGCATGGTTGGCATGCCTTTAGAGCGGAGACGTGACTGGCATAGTATGCCATTATCACGGTGGTGCGGCTGGCATGGTTTGCATGCCTTTGGCGCGGAGACGTGACTGGCATGGTATGCCATTGGCACGGTGGTGCAGCTGTCATGGTTGGCATGCCTTGGCGCGGAGACATGGATGGCACGG
>NC_039358.1:79999022-80006319 GCF_003573695.1 Papaver somniferum
TGGTTGGCATGGTGGTGCGACTGGCATGGTTGGCATGCCTTTGGCGCGGAGACGTGGCTGGCATGGTACGCCATGGGCACGGTGGTGCGGCTGGCATGGTTGACATGCCTTGGCGCGGAGACGTGGATGGAATGGTGGTGCGACTGGCATGGTTGGCATGCCTTTGGCGCGGAAATGTGGGTAGTCAATATTGAGGGTTCTGCCGTGAAATATAGCGTATGAAAAAAAAGGTACCCCATGCGCCAAAGGCATGCCAACCATGCCAGCCGCACCACCGCGCCAAGGCATGCCAACCATGCATGCCAACCTTGCCATATGCACCATCGTGCCAATGACATGCCATGCCAGCCACACCTCCGCATCAAAGCCATGCCGGCCGTACCACATGTCGCTAGCTGCCTAACGAAGGGTTGCAATAATCAAAGGCTACCCTTCCATCTGAGATGCAGATCATAGTCGTCCAAGTCGCTACCTAACGCATGAAAACCTCCAACCTATGGCCAAACATCACGTTTTTTCCAAAACCCTAATTTTGGCCGCGCCTAAAATATGCCAAAGCCATACCGGCCCTACCACATGTCGCTGGCTTCCAAACGGACGGGTGCAACAATCAACGGCTATCCTTCCATCTGAGATGCAGATCTTAGCCGTCCAAGTTCGCCATCTAACGCATGGAAACTTCCGGCCCAAGGCCAAACATCACGGTTTTGCAAAAACCCTAATTTTGGCCACGCCTAAAATATGCCAAAGCCATGCCGACCCTACCACATGCCGCTGGATGCCAAACAGAGGGTTATAGCAATCAACGGCTACCCTTCCATCTGAGATGCAGATCTCAGCTATCCAAGTTCACCACCTAGATCATGGAAACTTCCGGCCCAAGTCCAAACATCACGGTTTTGCCAAGACCCTAATTTTTGCCACGCCAAAAATATGCCAAATCCATGCCGGCCCTACCACATGCCGCTGGCTTCCAAACGGAGGGTTGCAGCTATCAACGGCTACCCTTCCATCTGATATGCAGATCTCAGCCGTCCAAGTTCGCCACCTAACGCATGACAACTTTTGTCCCAATGCCAAGCCCTAATTTTGGCCGCGCCTAAACTATGCAAAAGCCATGCCGGCCATGCCGCTGGCTGCCAAAAGAAGGGTTGTAACAATCAACGACCACCCTTCTTCCTGAAATACGAATCTCAGCCATACAAACTTGCCACCAAAAAATTTGTGGCAATATCTTGGCCACGACGTCAATTCTTGGCCACGACGTCAAAATTCTAATTTGACCGTGCCAAGAGCATGCACGCACTGCAACCATGACACTGGTTGCTAGGCGAAGGGTTGAAACAATCAACGGCTGCCCTTCCTGTTGAGATACGAATCTAAGCCGTACAAACTTGCCACCAAACGATTTGTGGCAATCTCTAGGCCACGGTGCCAATTCTTGGCCACGACGCCAAAACCCTAATTTGGTCGTGCCAAGAGCATGCAAGCGCTTCTACCATGTCGTTGTTTGCCAAACGAAGTGTTGCCACAATCTACGGCTATTCTTTCTCCTGAGATGCAGATCTCATCCGTAAAAACCTGGCAACAAACGACTCGTGGCAATATCTTGGCTGCGATGCTAACTCTTGGTCACAGCACCAACTTGGCTGCAATGCTAACTCTCTGGTCACGGCACCAACCTGGTTACGATGCCTATTCTTTGGTCACGGCACCAACTTGGCTACAAACGCCAAATCCTTTGGCCACGTCACACAAAACAATATGCTACACGTTTTTAAGAAAATACTCGATAATAAAAAAAATGTCACAAACTAGGGGATGCTCATCAGGGTATTGGTATGGCGGTTTACAGCGTGCGGCGTACACTACTCCCATTGCAAGAAAGTGTCACAAGAGTGAGGCAGCTAGTAAATTCAAGGAGTAATGGTGAAACGTTTCCTTCATTGTGGAAACGTCAATTCCAGGAGTTACCCATTACCGCTTTCTTCTTGTTACTAAACCGTTTCCAATTCTTACGAGACCAGGGTACATTTCGTTGCGATTTGTATAAATAGGTCTCACCTATTTCCACCAAACAACAAGTTTTTGGTCAGGAGAATACAACACTCAGAAATCACTTGTTAGCTTTCCCATCTGTTATCTTTCCACTTTATGATACGAGTCGTCAAACAACTACTCTTCCCGAATCAACTATTCTGGTCTCAACACTCTCTTCGCTTCCCTCCCTAGACCAACCCTTCTCCTTCATTTTGTGACCGAAGCAAGTCTGGAACGACCATTTATTGGTTTAGGCCGGATTTGTATAGATTGATCTCTCAAATCAAAGTACTCCCTTGCAGTACATTGTTAAGGGTTTAGACTCGTTTCTCACCCACACACCCGAAATTACCAAAATCAGCAGAAACTGTTTTCACCCTCAAACAATTGGCAGACACAGTGGGAGATTAAACTATCGGTCAAAATATCAATTCCCGATTCCATCTTTTCAACCCAGATATCGAAATAATGGAAGCAGACTAGCCGCCGCCTCGGTTATCAGGAGACTCTGGAACGACTGGGGACTTAGGAATGATTGGAAACTTTTCTCAGTCGCGGCTCCGCCGCCCACAAAAAACTCGGATTTACATCAGGGAGATCCATTTTGTTGGGAGACTCTAAAAAGCAAGTAAGTCTCGTCAAACGAGTTGCATGTTCTACTACCTCGAATTTTCACATAGATGGTAGAAACCTACAGCCATGCTATCCCTATGTTTCATCCCATACTTTCTACTGTCACACGATTCCATAGCATTCCTGGAATATATCGTATTAATTATGGACATGATCAAACCCATACCATTCTAAAAAAAATCATAATCCAAAATCCTCATAGGTGACAATCATCTACCAATTCGAAAAAAAAAATAATAAAACCAAACCATAAACCAAGCGTTCCGCTCGCCTTTCAAAAATCAAACCATAAACTAGTTGTTTTTGCCTTTCAAAAAAAAGGAAGCCTAAATAAATAAGTTCAGAAGACAGGAGTACATTCAAGGAAAACCATCTAGTAATGGCTTGCTCTTTTTAGAGAAAGCCTCCTTTCGTGCTTGAGAGAGCCGCCTGTTTCAGCTTCAGCTCCGTGGAAAACCTTTCAATCTCCGCCTCCTGCTGTACGACCTCATCTGCAGAAGGTCCTTCGGCCGCCATGGTCTGCAACTTTTCGATCTCAGAGAAACCTTAGAAAAACCATGGAAAGTTGAACTAGTGGTCTACGCACACATCACGGTGGAACTTCCATCTTGAGACCACGTCCTCAGAAACAGTATGTCCAGTCACTTTGCACATGTCGTCAATCGAAGATAAAGCTTCCTCCACACGCTTGACCAGTGAAAATCGACTAGTAACCTTTTTTGTTGTAGCGATGTGTCCATACATTTACCATATCTTGGTATATAACGTCTCGTATTTGGCTGGCACGCTGAAGCCGCCGATCAACACATGATCTGGATAAGGACTAAGTATGGAGGAGCAAAAACGGAGCTCGCAACCGAACCGGCGGATGGCAAGGGATTCATAACTAAAATGACGCCAGCGGACGCGGGATCACTCTCTGCTACTTGAGCCGCTACAACAACTTCATCTTGATCGACCTCCATTTCCGGGTTGCTAGGCGCAGCTGCCACGGTTGGAGGCAAAGCTGTATCTCCACGGTTTTACGCCTCGGGGCCATCTTCAGGAGTGGGTTCTCCCTGCGATATCGTGGTTAGATATTTTTCAAACAAAAAAATTGAGAGAAAGGAAGAAGAAAAATGCGTGGAAGACTCACTGATTCGCTTTCAGACTGACTATAAGAAGACTCAGCGCTACTGTTGGAAGATTTGTTTTCACCATCACTAGATTCCGAGCTTTCCTCCTTTTCGTGCTCTCCTTCACCGCAAGAAGGCTCGGCATTGTCATCCTCTGCCCCGAGAGCCGTCGTTCTCTGAGGCTCAGTATTACCACCATCTGTTGCGAGAGCCGCCGTTTTCTGACTACGTGCAAGATGAGAAAAGGCATTCACGCCCTGGTTAAGGAATAAGGGATAATTTTCAATAATGAAAGAAATGTGCAATCTGATTGAGTGGGGAAGAAAAAGAATACATATTCGAACATTGGAAGAACTGAAAATCGCAAGGGACGTTGAATCTGACCGAAAACCACCCGCGCGATCTTTCGACCTTCGCTTCTTCTTTTGGGGACTGTCCGTGTCCGTGTTAGGAGATTTCCGCTTGGGCGAGGAATGATCCCTTAAAAATGGATGTCTTGCTAACATTGCAGCAGAAGGCTTACCACGTGTATTCTTTACTACGTCATTCACGAATCCATGAATGGCAAGGAACTCGTCCTACCAGAATATGTTATACTTGGACATGGTTGCCAGATTTCGTGCCGAGAGCAAAAAGGGAAGACTTATTCCCGGCGCAAGAGCACTAACATCAAGAGCAGCTGGCAACAAGTTTTCTTAAACAACCGACTGTTGAGAGAAAGGGACCCCTTGGTCAAATACCATATGTCGAGCTGCCCTGTCAATGTTGTAAGAGACTGCCTGACAATATCCTCGAAAGAAAGAAGCTACATAACCAGGCGTGCAACTTCGCATGAAACAACCTCCCCAACGCTCATGTTCTTTTCAGAAAACAAAGATGTATTTAGAACAAAGGAAAAAGTGTCTATCTGAACTATGGAACCATGCACCGGAGCCCATGGACGAAAGTTGATTGTGTAGGAGTTGTCAAGGAAGTCAACTAGGTTCGAGCCAGATCATGAGCGCCTGTTCACCCAGCGAAGTATCCTAGAACCACCCCAAGACTCGGGAAGTAAAGCCAGCAGTTTGGGAGCGTACTTATCGAAATGCTGCCACAACCACGCTTGGAGAAAATCAACGTGGACATACGAGTCCACTTTCATGCAACCTTTTGAAGCACGCATGTCCGCAACCAGATGATCCAAATGTGTGAACAGAGAACCGAGAAACAAGCTGCAATTGGGAAGAACAACACCTTTCGCTAATCTGATTGCAAACTTAATGAGACCCTGTATTATTTCCTTCTTACCAGAGCCGTCGTCAAAAATGTCACTGGATAACCAAAGAACTAAGAACGCTGCGACATAAAGCGTACTATTCTTTTGATGTGGCTCCAACTAATCCATTGAGACACCCAACAGCTGTAGAATCACCTTGTCTCGTTTTCCTTTCGAACAAAACCTTTCGACTTCGCAACGAGAGCAACGTGCATTTGTTCTTCATCTTCAGACAAGGTGATGTCAAGATTCCCTGTTATGGGAAGGTTCAACAAGAAGGCAACACTTTCCAAAGAGGCAGTCATTTCACCCCACCTGCATATGGTCGTGTGAGTATCTGGACACCATCTGGAGATTAAAGCAACTAAGCCCGGGATATATTTCCTGATTTGAAGCGCCGCAGAAGCTATGACAACACCAATGATTTGCGCCTTGGTCAAATTTGCTTTCACGCAGTCCTGACTTATCATGAATTGCATTCACTTGTCGAAAGAATGCAACGGACTCTGGCAGATTATGAAGTCAATGGAAGAAGCAGGATACTCTTTCCTCTGAAGGCAAAACCGTATTACACAACCTGGTCGAACCGACCGGACGTCTCCTTCACCCTCTGAACCGTTCAGAAGGACGGGCACAAACTTGGGATGATTTCTCCTAGCTGTGGCGGACGTTATAAAAAATTCGTCATCCATGTTTGACTTGGAACTGCCAACGTTTTTCAAAGCCGCGGTAGGGTTTTTCTCAAGTGACATCCTAACGAAACCTTCTTAAGCCGCTCTACTTTCAAAAGCAACTACAACAAAAGAAAGGGGTATAAAAAATTACTACTGGAAGGAGGATGCACGAAGATTACTTTATCAGCAGTGAAGAATTTATTTCGGTTGCAGGCCATTCTATTTTTAACCACAAGTCATAACACACATAACCGAAGAAATGGAAACTAGCAAACCCTATGTAGCCACGGAAAGCACACTCCTTGCCAAACTGTACCTCGCAGCGGAAAGTAAGCGCCAAGCTAAGAAAGCACGCTCCACCGCGGAAACTATGCACACGACTACACCAAGAAAAAGGGAAACCCTAAAATCTAAGTTTTCATGTGAAAGAAATTGGCGGCAGTCACCTGCCCGTGCAGGCCTACCATTGCATAATAATTGAGGTGTTTAACGCTATTGCGGTGTTCACGTTAAAATATTTCTACAAGTTCATAGAAGATATACCTATGGCTAAGGTTTGCGCCAATAAAAAAAAAAGAGGAAAGAGATTGAAGGAGAATCCCTGGAGTATATACCTGGAATGCTTGCTCTCTTTATTGCTACCACTCTTCCGCTAGCACTAGGACGTGAAAACAAAGGTACAAAATAAAGGGGAGAGCAACCCTTTTTATAGGCGTGACACTTTTGGAATTTGAATAAGGAAAGGATTCCCTATTTGAGCCACGAATGGGAAAAGGTAATTGGTCCCGCAAGAACAAGTCTCACAGTGCCCAAACAGTCTGCGCCAAGTCTTCCTCATGGTGCCCAAACAATCCGCGCCATGCCGTGCCTCACGGTGCCCAACAATCCGCGCCATGCCATGCCAGCACCGTGCCAAGAGTCCACGCCATGCCGAGCAAGCACCATGCCATGCCAACATTCTGCATCTCAACCAGCAACCGCCCCTACCATTTCACGGTCTATCCAGCAACACCACGGGCAGGATTCACGCAAGGCCGTCAATGCAAGAATCACAGATTCTCAAAACACTCTCGAAAAAAGTTAGACGGATCTTCCTGACCATCTTTTCATGACTTGCTATTTCGATTTTGTCCTTTTCTGTCACCATCTTATGCTTACCTCGCAACAATGCTCATGTTCCGAGTTAAGAAGGGGACTTAATGTTGATAGTGGTTTTTAACTTAGGGTTAAAATCGTAAAACCTTACATCTGACATGACGTCACTACGGCCACTAACACATTTATTGAATCATTCAACACGCCTACGTAAAAATTACCGGGGTACCTTTTTTTTTATATACGCTATATTCCACGGTACAACCCTCAATATTGACTAGCTACGTCTCCGCGCCAAAGGCAAGCCAACCATGCCAGCCACACCACCGTGCCACTGACATACCATGCCAGCCACGTCTCCGCGCCAAAGGTATGCCAACCATGCCAGCCGCACCACCCTACCAATGGCATACCATGCCAGCCACATCTCCGCGCCAAGGCATGCCAACCATGCCAGCTGCACTACCGTTCCAATGGCATACCAT
>NC_039358.1:80006692-80094718 GCF_003573695.1 Papaver somniferum
CAATGGTATACCATGTCAGCCACGTCTCCGCGCAAAGGCATGCCAACCATGCCAGCCGCACCACTGTGCCAATGGCATACCATGCCAGCCATGTCTCCGCGCCAAAGGCATGACAACCCCATGCCAGCCACGTCTCCGCGCCGATGGCATGCCAACCATGCCAGCCGCACCACCGTGACAATTGCATACCATGCCAGCCACGTCTCCGCGCCAAAGGCATCCCAACCATGCCAGCCGCACCACCGCGCAAAGGCATACCAACCATGCCAGTCGTACCATCGTGCCAATGACATGCCATGCCAGCCACACCTCCGCACCAAAGCCATGTCGCCACCTAATGCATGGATACTTCTGGCCCAAGGACAAACATCACGGTTTTGCCAAAACCCTAATTTTGGCCACGCCTAAAATATGCCAAAGCATGCCGGCCCTATCACATGCCGCTGGCTGCCAAACGGAGGGTTGTAATAATCAACGGCTACCCTTCCATCTGAGATGCAGATCTCAGCCGTCCAAGTTCTCCACCTAACGCATGGCAACTTCCGTCCCAAGGCCAAACATCACGGTTTTTCCAAAACCCTAATTTTCGCCACGCTTAAAATATGCCAAAGCCATGCCGGCCCTACCACATGTCGATGGCTGCCAAACGGAGGGTTACAACAATCAACGTCTACCCTTCCATCTGAGATGCAGATCTCAGCCGTCCAAGTTCGCCACCTAACGCATGGCAACTTTTGGCCCAATGCCAAGCCTTAATTTTGGCCTTGCCTAAACTATGCCAAAATCCTAGGTTTTCGCCGCGCCTAAACTATGTCAAAATCCCAGCTTGGCCGCGCCTAAACTATGCCAAAGCCATGTCGGCCATGCCGCTGGATGCCAAAAGAAGGGTTGCAAGAATCAACGACCACCATTCCTCCTGAGATACGGATCTCAACCATACAAACTTGCCACCAAACAATTTGTGGATATCTCTTGACATGGCGCCAATTCTTGGCCACGACGCCAAAACTCTAATTTGGCCGCGCCAAGGGCATGCACACACTGCAACCATTCCGCTGGTTGCCAGACGAAGGGTTGAAACAATCAACGGCTGCCCTTCCTCATGGGATACGAATCTCATCCATACAAACTTGCCACCAAACGATTGTGGAAATCTCTTGGCCACGATGCCAAAACCCTAATTTGGCCGTGCCAAGAGCATGCAAGCGCTGCAACCATGCCGCTGGTTGCCAAACGAAGGGTTTCCACAATCTACGGCTATCCTTCCTCCTGAGATGCAGATCTCATCCGTACAAACCTGCCACCAAACGACTCGTGGCAATGTCTTGGATGCGATGCTAACTCTTGGTCACGGCACCAACTTGGCTGCAATGCTAACTCTCTGATCACGACACCAACCTGGATACGATGCCTATTCTTTGGTCACGACACCAACTTGGATACAAACGCCAAATCCTTTGGCCACGCCACACGTAACAACATGCTACACGTTTTCCACGAAAATACTCGAGACATCAAAACATGTCACAAACTGGGGGATGCTCATCAGGATATTGGTTTGACGGTTTACAGTGTGCGGCGTACACTACGCCCGTTACAAGAAAGTGTCATAAGAGTGAGGCGGCTAGTAAATACAAGGAGTAATGGTGAAACGTTTCCTTCATTGTGGAAACATCAATTACAGGCGTTACCCATTACCGATTTCTTCCATTTACTAAACCGTTTCTAATTCTTACAAGACCAGGGTACGTTTCGTTGCGACTTGTATAAATACGTCTCACCTATTTCCACCAAACAACCAGTTTTTGGTCAGGAGAATACAACACTCATAAATCACTTGTTAGGTTTCCCATCTGTTAGCTTCCCACTTTCTGGCACAAGTCGTCAAACAACTACTCTTCCCGAATCAACTATTCTGGTCTCAACACTCTATTCGCTTCCCTCCCTAGACCAACCCTTCTCCTTGACTTTGTGACCGAAGCAAGTATGGAACGACCATTTCTTGGTTTAGGCCGGATTTGTACATATTGATCTCTCGAATCAAAGTACTCCTTGTAGTTCATTGTTTAGGGTTTAGACTCGTTTCTCACCCACACACCCGAAATTACCAAAATCAGCAGAAGCTGTTTTCACCCTCAAACAACTGGATTCTAGTGGATACAGGAAGCTCAGTGAGCATGTTGTGTTCAGGAGCTTATTCCCCTATGAATCTCCCACACGACTTGATCGAGGAGGATGAAAATCCAATTATCGGTTTCAGTGGCGAAGTTACAAAAGCGATTGGAAAAGTGAAGATACATACAACAGTGGCTGACAAGTCCGTTTTAGGCAATTTCTTGTTGCTTGATTGTCGAGCTCCCTACAATGCGATTGTAGGACGAGACTGGATGCATGAGATCGGTGCTGTCACATCCTTATATCATCAATGTTTGAAGTTTATTTCCCCTGAAGGAGTCGTGAAAGTTAGGAGCGACCAGATGACCGCCCACAAGTATCATGAGAGTGCTATGGATGAGTACAAAAAGTCGGAAGTTAGCGGGAACCAAATCATGCGAGTCGAGCACAAATAGCAATTACAGAATCCTCTCCCTCCAGAATCATATATGAGAGAGGACGCAGCTGAACCCCCAACAGTTGAGAAACTGATCGAGGTCCAGATTGGAGATGAGTAGCACAAAACAACGTTCGTAGGGGCAAACCTTCCTACACATGAACGTGATGGTTTGATTACATTGCTAAGGGCAAACGCAGACGTTTTCGCATGGAGTTTTGCTGAGATGCCTGGGATAGATCCGAATGTATCCTGCCACAGGATAAATATTGATGAGAAGTTCCGTACAGTTCGTCAGAAAATCAGGAATATGGCACAAAGCAAAAAAGATGTAGTTACTGCAGAAGTCGAAAAGCTGTTGGAAGCAGGCTTTATTCGACCAGTGCAGTATCCTCGCTGGATGTCAAATGTCGTACCCGTTCCAAAGAAGAATGGTAAAATTCGTGCTTGTATCGATTTTAATGATTTGAATAAAGCATGTCCGAGTGATCCGTACCCGCCGCCATAGATAAGAGATCTGGTGGATGCAACCTCAGGGTATGGGAGACTGTCATTCATGGACGGTTTTACAAGGTATAACCAAATACCTTTGTTCGAGGAAGATCAAGAGCATACTGCGTTTGTGACTGAAAGAGGAGTTTATTTCTATACCGTAATGCCGTTCGGTCTAAAAAACGCAGGGGCGACCTACCACCATTTAGTAGACCATATGTTCAAGGACCTGATTGGGAAGTCGATGGAAGTGTATATCGACGATATGGTTGTGAAAGGATTCGCATTTTCTTGATCTGCAGAAGACGTTCGATATCTTGAGGTAATATCGTATGAAGCTCAATCCATCCAAATGTTCATTCGGGCTGTCATCGGGAAAATTCTTTGGATACTTGATGACGCACAAAGGAACTGAGGAGAATCCAGAGCAAATCAGAGTCATCAGAGAGATGCCATCCCCAAGAATGAAGAAGGAGGTTCAGAAGCTAGTAGGACGATTAGCTGCTTTAAATCGTTTTATTTCATGCTCTTCGGATCGATTCAAACCATTCTTTGATGTGTTGAAGAAAGAAGTGAATTTTGGTTGGACGGATGAGTGCGAAAAATCATTCAATGAGATCAAACAATATTTGTCAACTCCTCTAGTTTTGGTGAGTCCAAAAACTGGACAACCTGTCGGAGTTTATCTGGCTGCAATGGAGAACGTTGTAAGTGCAGTTCTGTTCGTTACAGATACACATGAAAAGCCTGTTTACTTTGTCAATACATCTTTGACGGGGGCGGAAACACGGTGCAAAAAGATCGAAAAGATAGTACTTGCACTGTTCCATGCATCTCGTCGCCTCAAACCTTATTTCCAAGGGAGGTAGGGAGGAAAATCGTTGTCTGCTCGGAATACCCGCTAAAGAAAATCCTGGAACGTGCTGATGATTCCATACGACTGGCCATATGGTCAAATATTCTGGGGGCGTATGAAATCAAGTATGAGACCAGAACTGTAAAGAAGGGACACGCCCTGGATAAACTGCTAGCAGATTTTCCTGTAGACGACATACAAACAGTTACCAAAGAAGAAGAGGAGTTTTTCAAACCCATAGAGTCATCCACCGGTCAGACTGGGGGAGAGTCTGCAATGGATGTTGATACACCTGAACCATTATGGACCGTGTTTACTGATGGGTCATCAAATGTTGGTGGTGTTGGAGTTGGATGTGTCATTCTTACTCCCGAAGGTTCGAGGATCGAGAAAGCGACCAGGCTGGGTTTTCAGGCATCAAACAATGAAGCTGAATATGAAGCTGCAATTATCGGTTTAAAGGCTGTCAAACAGTTAGATGCGAAGAACATGAAGCTGGTAACTGATTACATGCTTGTAGTTAACTAGTTTCTGGGGACCAATAGAGCCAAAGAAGAGAGGATGGCCCTATATTTGGATCATATGATAGAGCTTGCAAATGAATTCGACCAGTTTTCTATTGGGCAGCGACCATGGATGGAAAACAGGCATGTAGATGCTTTAGCATACCTTTCTTATGCAGTCGAAACTGATACCACCCGTTTCGTTATGGCGGATTTCCAAGAGTTACCTAGCATCTCCGACAGCCATTTTTTTTCTGGCTCTCGAACACTCTAGTGAGGGCGAGAGAGAAACTACATCAGCACGGGGAGATACCTAGAACGTTGACAGTCCAGTGATAGATGATTCCAGAAGTCCTGCTGAAAACACTTCGGACATGCGTCAACCTTATGTTCGATATTTGACAACCAATGAACTCCCAGAAGATGATCATCTCGCTTCAAAGGTGAATAAGAACGCTTGGAGATATTCAATGATCGAGGGACAACTGTACCCGCAAACTTGTAGCTTTAGAGCCATTTTTGCGGTGCGTACCAGCATAAGAAGGGCAACAGATATTGGTGGAGGCTCATAAAGGAATATGTGGCAACCATTCTGGATGGCGCAGTCTTGCACACATGATACTTTCCCAGGGATACTTCTGGCCATACATGCAGAAATATGCTAAAGAATACGCACATAAATGCGTGCCATGCCAAGAGCACGCTCCAGTTCCTAAAAAGCTCTCCAACAAATTGCATCCAGTTTTTAGTCCCTGGCCATTCTCTATGTGGGGACTAGACATCGTCAGACCACTTCCCAAAGATCCTGGAGGCGTTAAATTTGTACTAGCCGCTATTGATTATTTCACCAAATGGTTCGAAGCAGTGGCACTGGTACACGTTACCAGACATGATGTGAAAAGATTCATATGGGAGAATATCATCTACAGATTTGGGATCCCAGACGTGATAGTATCAGACAATGGGAAGCAGTTCGATTCTGGGGTGATCAAATTTTTTTGCAATAACCTGAATATCCGCCACAATTTCTCATCTCCTTACTATGCTCAGAGCAACGGGCAGGCGGAGGCGACCAATCGCGTTATTATGGATAATCTCAAGAAAAGACTGGAGAAATAAAAAGGAAAATGGACAGAAGAATTCCCTGGTGTTTTATGGTCCTATCGAACAACCCCAAAAAGATCCAATGGATTTTCACCGTTTACACTGGCTTATGGAACAGAGGTAGTCATACCCACTGAGGTACATCTCAAGACTAACAAAACTCGTGTTGCCAAATCTGGGAAAACGACAGCATATTGGCTCTGGATAAAGAGTTACTAGAAGAATAAAGAGAAATAACCTTACAACAGTTAGTCCGATACCAGCAGGCAATCAAGCTGAGATTTGATCGTAAAGTCAGAGAACGGTCATTCAAACTAGGGGAATATGTCTTGAAGAAAACCCGAGAAGCCACAATGGAACCAAACTGTGGGAAGCTCGGAGCAAACTGGGAAGGTCCGTACATAGTGGACAGGCCATCATCTCGTGGCGCTTACTACCTAAGAAACCTCGATGGTAGTCAAGATGGTGAGCCATGGAAGCCGTGGAATTCGTTCCACTTGAAGAAGTTTTATCATTAGGAGTAATTTCAAATCTTGTCGTGCTGCACTCTTTTTCCTTTATGATGGTTTTATCCCACTGGGTTTTCCACGCAAAGTTTTTAACAAGGCAGCTGTTGTCGAGCAGTAGGTACTTATCTTGATATTTCAATTCAGAAATTTAATTAAACATTATTTTGGTATTCGACACTTTATCGAAATTTATGTGTTTAATTATAAGCTACTACGGACGTTCTAATCCGTAGTCACTCCTAAATGGAAAAACAGTACAATTCAAGTCTAATATCAGCAGCATCTCTGACACCTCGCGGATAGGGTGAATGCACAATTCGAGCATTTTTACCCTATTCCAAATGTATCCCCATCAAATGGGACATCAGCAAATGTGGCGAACATTTTCACCTATCCATGCATGTGAAAATGTACACATCTCGACTCTGCGCGCATATTGAATAGTAGGATTGGCCCCCTGCGCGAATTCAAGATAGCAGAAAAAATCAACTTTTCACTCCATGCGCGAACAAAATGCAGCAGGGAAGTGCACCCTTGCGCGAGCATTGAGAAGCATGATACAAAACTTACTGGGGGCGAGTTATATATCACCTCAACCATTTGGGGGCGAGATATTTGACAATCCAGCGCATTCATTACATACCTTGGGGCGAGTTGCATAACACTCCAAGCAGCGCGCTTGGGGGCGAGTTATGGAGAACCCGAACTTCTTAACCCATAACTAGTTATGGATTAAGAGGGGGCGATGTTTGTACCCTTAAATATTCTACACCAAAAATGTGCTAAGTTAGGCCTACAAAATTCTTCCTATAAGCTAAGTATGGCTAACTAGGCCTTACAAACACTCCATGTGCAAGCCCATGTGCAAGAACCCCCAAACTAGGGTAAGAAATCATCCCACAATGACATCAGCATGACATCGACAGCAGTGACGTCAGCGTGCCGCGTCACAAGTGTTGGCCAACCCGCGACCGCCACGTCAGCAAGGTGCCATATCTGCTAGACACATCATCAAATGCCACATCATCAAAAGCCACGTAAGCAAGTGACACGTCAACGCCTTCCATCGTCCGGAAGTTTCCACGTCATCAACATGACACGTCAGCTTGCCACGTCACCAGAACATACCAACCAGCGCCGACCACGTCATCAGTTTAGGCACAGTCAACAGCAAAACTGTGCACCGACGTCAGCAGATGCTAATACTGTCGGAATATTCCGTTAACGTTAACGGTGATAGCATATACCTAGAATATTTCGTTTCGTTAACAGACGCTGTTAGTATCTTCCGTCATGACATCAACACGACGTCATCATCAACAGCGGTGACCGGCGTCTTCACCTTCTCCGGCAGCGGTGACGGAAATGCAGCAGCAGGTCGCCGGCGGCCACAGTAATCGGCGACAAAACCGACGGCAGACCGTCCGGCCAGTTAGATCTGTTATTGCGTAGCACGACGCAACTTAATAATGTATCCCTGATTCAGTGCAGCGTGACGCAACTTAATTCTGTAGTCCTGATTCAGTGCAGCACGACAAAACTTAATTTTGTCGCCCTGATTCAATGCAGCGCAACACAACTTAATTCCATAGCCTGGATTTTTCAGCCCCATAATGTATACCTAACTGATTTCTACGCCCCACTGTAGGCTTGAATGAATTATTCCTCTTGGGCTAGGCACGTAACACTAGTCCAAATTATGGTATTGAGGACACTCTGGGCGTGGAAGAAATGACGTATATTTTCGGTCCTTCAATATTTTACGGTTGAGATTTGTCAAATATTTTGTATGTTGATAAATAATGGAAAGAATTTGTAATTTATTCTCGTGTCTATTTGCCCCCACTTTCCAACTTCCACCCATTCGGTTTTGGGAAAAATATGGTTTGGTCCTTTTTTATGTGGTCCCAAGTCAATTTAGTCATTTCAGAAATCACCTTTTCCATTTGGTCCATAATTATTTGAAAATATTAAAATATCTAAATCACCATTTCTTTCTCTTATTTTCTCTCTCTTATATTTTTTTTCTCTTTTTTCTCTCTCTTAATAAAATTACATAAATAAAAACTTAAAACTTAAAATATCTTTTGAACCATATGTCCAAAAATGATAAATTTTATATATTCGGAAAGCCCTCGACGATAGCTTTCCAATGAGTACTATTGTCGCTATGTTTCAGAGCTTTTAATTTTTTCCTTATTATTTAGCTATAAAATGAACTATTGTACGAGTTCATTCTACAAAATGAATTCATTTAATGAATTACTTTAATGGATTATCCTTCACTACAAATGAATAACTTCAAATGATATTTAAGTTTTAAGTTTTTATTTATTTATTTTTATTAAGAGAGAGAAAAAATAGAAAAAGAGTATTTTTGCCACTATTAAAGGACTGTGACATCATTGATGACATCATCCCGCGTGGGT
The DNA here is from genome assembly GCF_003573695.1 of Papaver somniferum. Classification (NCBI taxonomy): domain Eukaryota; kingdom Viridiplantae; phylum Streptophyta; class Magnoliopsida; order Ranunculales; family Papaveraceae; genus Papaver; species Papaver somniferum. The sequence continues at coordinate 80,015,137 of NC_039358.1, forward strand.
ATTGTCCACCTTAGGACCAAACAATAATTTTTTGGACCAAACAACAATATATATTTTAAATAAGGACCAAATAGACAGTTGACTGGGTCAACTGGACCAAACTAACTCTAATATATTATTTTTAGAACCAATTGGTATTTCATCCCTACTTTCGTTTTAGGATCTGTACGTGGATGAATGAGCATTTTGGTCCGTCGATAAACAAGATCTAACGGCTTGCAATCACAACTAGAAACCTCTTAAAACTGAACCTTCACCGAAGGGAACGTGCTCCCATTTATTTCGTCATTGGTGTTTATCAAAATCCAAAATAAAAAAGTTTCTCTTGAACTTCCACTTCAACTCTCTTGTTTTTTACACATCTCGATCCAAACATATTAACGCAAAGAAACCCACCGCGCAGAAGATATAGAGATTTCAATTAGGTAAAGATTCTCCTGATACTGGTAAAATTATTTTGATTTTGTTCGATTTATTTTTTGGATTGTATATCAGATCCCCAATCGGAGATTCTTCTTATTTTTAGATCCTTGTTGCTTGATATATAAAATTCAATTAGCAGTAATAAATGGTGGATCTTATCATGTTTTGTTGTTTTCTTGTTATTAAACTGAGTCCTTGTGATCAGAATTCAGGTAGAATTAAGAGGTTTGAAATTTGGGTTCTTCACGAATTTGAATTGGAAATAAGAGAAAGGGATCTTACATCATGATTTTGATTTTGGTTAATTATGTTGTTTTGTTGTCTTCCTACGATGCTCCAGTTCTTGTGTGGCATGAAAATTCGTCTCCATCCCTCATCAGATGAGGAACATGTCGGAATTTTCAGCGGGGTTTTCCTAATCTTATTACACATTAGAAAATGTAAATCCTTTATAGCATGTGAGTACTTTATATTTGAAACATGGTGATGATTTATGATGGTTGAGATCATAATTAACTGTGAAATCATAAGTATCGCAATCACAAGGATTCAGTAGATATTATTTCAATAAAATTTCCAATAAAGGATTGACTTTAGTCCCTTTTGGTGTTAATGATCTAGTTGTGGTTATAATCTCTTTTGTGTACTCTTGAATTGCTCTTAGAATGTCCTTTGTGGCTTTAATAAAGTTTGAGTTAGTATGATCTTCCTTCATTTATATTGTAGGTGTTAATAACCCACTGGGCTAGGTGGCGAGATCCTAGGCTAAGGTGCACCAAGAAACGAATGAAGAGAAGTACTGAATAACTCATGCGGGCACAACGAAAGAGAGGTCACGTGGGCCGAGTGTAACAACCATTCAGCTGTCGGATGTGAAAAGTCTCCCATCAACTGACAAAGCTGACAGAAGACTAGGAGACACTCGGTCAAACTAAGAAAGAAAGTCAAGACGAAACGGCGAGAAGGAAGAAGGCGACCTCGGACTAAGTAACATTGAAGGATCGGCCTCGGGTGTAACACTATCGGGAGCCCTTACTGTATCCGTCCAGCCGATAGATCGGAGGAACATCAATGTAGGCCCGAGGAAAAACAACGAGACAGATACACCATGATTTACACTGTAACTTAGTTGTATCCCTACCTTGGCCTATAAATATAAGGGCATGTAGAGAGTAAAGGGCAGGTTGTAAGTGAGAGAATGTTCACACTTAGTGAGAAAAGAGATCATTGTTGTGAGAGATCATCGCTTGTAACAAAACTTGAAGTAATATCAATCATCCCTTTCACCCCGTGGACGTAGGTAATCATGATGAACCACATATATCTTTGTGTTCATGTTTGTTTATGCGTCTTCATTTTGATTTAGTTAAGTAACTTCACTTTTGGATGTGGTGTGCGATTTTATGCTACTACATTCTGGCGCCGACTAAGGGGAACGTCTAACATCTTCGGATACCTTGATGTCATCCACCAAATGAGATAATCTAAATCTCCTAAGAACACCTTGAGTGCTAGTTGATGCTAAGAGATAAACTCTGTTGGTGTGACTATTTTCGTTTCTATTTGTTTTTTTTCCATTTTGTCAGCAAAGTGAGGGTTTCATTTATAAAGTTTCTTCAGAAGGAAAAACCTTCAGTTAGGCTGTGTCTGATTAGTAAAGGCAACATGAAGATCTCCGAGAGCTCCCAAATAACGCCATTGTCGTTTGGTAGTAGCTGCGGTGAGACTCTGTCATCAAATCGGCTAGTTGTGTCAATCAGTGAGTAAAGTAGCACTCTCTTCACTTGTTTTCTTCGTCTTCTTTACTCATATTTCGTCATCAGATTCAAGCAGCTATGAAGCTTCAAAAAACTCCCATGTAGCATCCTTGATATTTGGTTGCAGTTACTTGAAGTTCCACGCCGGAATCTTGAAAGCCTTGGCTCTTACAAAACCCACCTCGACAGGTCGACTCTAGACTGATGGATTATATCGGAGAGTGGAAAGCTAAGACTGTTTGTAGTCATCACCACCTTCCGGAACAAACCCAAGAAAAGCAGGGAAAGTCATCCCTGCTTTAGTCCAAGGGGATAACACACGTATGACGTCACAAGCGTACAAACTCAAGGCTTTTCACTCGAAAAGTACCAGTCTTTAATGATTTGGAATGTAGGGAATGTAGGACAAATAGTGATTAGTGCACAGCCGAGGTACTAAAAGCGACTTAGCATGATACTTGACAAAAGTTGTACTTAGATCCAGAAAGTGTTGGATTAGTGTGGTCAGCCGGAAAAAATATGGGGTATCGTACTTAAGTCCAGTTTCAGTGTCAGATCCTTTCCTCTGAGTTCGTACAACCCATAAAACTTTCAAAAACTGGTCAAAGTAAGGTGTTACTTGTTTTTGCTGACATAGGTAGGGACGACACTCGGACAAGATGCGCATCAGAGACGATGGCTAGCACCTCAGGGACGGGAAGGACCTTAAGGAACCGCACGGTTACCACCAGTGGCATGCAAGAAGGGATAACGGAACCGAGACAAGGAAATGGCCGACAACCACCCCCCGAGAAATCTCGAGCACCGGCAGGAGGAATGCCAACCGTGGACGAGGAAGCCGACTTGGGACGAGACGATGACCCTGCTCCTTTAGAGCCAATCCACCCGACACAAGGAATACCTGAGCAGATAGACGGGCTGGCTGCATCGGACACTGAGGACGATGAGGAGGCATTGATCATGCAGGCCAAAAGGAGAAGGGCTAGGCGGAGAGCCGAGTATCAAGAGGCTTTAGATCGTGAGCAGGAACGACTTAGGCATGTGAAGTTAGGTAGACGAAATGACACTAGAGGCGTCCCATCGGTTACGACTCAGGTTTCCCCCGTGTTCCCACTCTCGCCTCCACCACTAACAGCGGCAGCACCCCCGACTCATTTGAATTATCAAAACGGGCACTCTAGTCATGAGAGCACCGATCCAACATTGTTAGTCATTCTGGAAAATAAAAGGAGGAAAGAAGCGATCTTAAAGGAACTGCAGCAGAGAAATCTGGCGTTAGAGTACGAAAATTATCAGTTACGTAATCTAAGGTCCATATCCAAAGGATCGTCCAGTCAAGGCGCATCGAGCAACCAGGGACGATCAGGTCATCCCCCGATACATCCAACAACAAGGCCGATAGTATGAGGATATGGTCCGCCCGAGAATTCATCTACGAAAGAAGAAGAGCCCGAGGAGAGGTGAAGGCCAAGGAATGCAATGAAGGATAAGCTCAAAGAATTAAAAGAAAAAATTAAGAAGCTAACAGGAAACAGTGAGGACGACAAGCTCGCTGAAGTGATAAGCGAAGCCGAGAAGACACCCTTCACTCGAGAATTGGAGCTGGCATCGTTTCCACCAAAGTGCACGCTCCCTGAATTCCCATTAAGATTTGACAGAACAGGAGACATTGTTGAACACGTCAAGATGTACACCATGTCGCTACTCCAATGGAAGGGCAGTGATGTGGTCATGTGAAAATTATTTCCGGCAAGCCTAGAAGGCGAGGCGAGGAACTGGTTCTATGCACTCCCAGCAGGGTCCATCAATACTTATGATGTCTTAGTCGAAACCTTTCTTGAGAATTACATGCACAACAACAAATATCGACCCAGAGTCAATAGATTGTTCACCCTAGCCCGAAGATTCAAAGAACCACTGAGAAATTTGACAGATCGATGGAGAAAATTGTGCACGGAAATTGGTCAAGTACCAGTCAACCAACAGATATTCAGATTCGAAAATACACTGGGGAAATCAGATCTGATCTGGATAGCCATGTTCTCCGAGAAGCCTCAAGCCTTGAAATAAATGAGGAGAATGTAGGAACATTATATAGCTTTAGAGGAGATACAGGAAGAATCAAAATATCGGGGAGTACATGAGGCGAGTGCGACGGCTCAGACGACCACAAATGAAGCACCCCAGCGGCCCGCCACCGAGAAGAACTGGAAAGAAAGAGTGGGTCGAGAAAGGAAAAAGGCCGCGACACGAGGCAAGGACCTACACTCCTTTAAATGCTCCACTATAAGAAATCTTCAGAGAGGTCGAGAAGAGAAACGACATCATCTACCCGAGCTCGAGGGGAGTACAATTTGAGGAGACGAGGGACCACCCCGAGTACTGTCACTATCATAAATATCGGGGCCATTATACCAACAATTGCAGAGAAGTAAAAGACATCGTACAAAACTTAATCCGAGATGGCTACCTGAGGCAGTTCGTCCTCCAGGCAGCAGCACCAGCAATCATACCTGAGGTGCCGGTCCACCAAGTTCGAATCGACATATCCACCAAGTTTGTATGTAACACCATTTCGCACTCGGCTACCGAGGGGTACGACTTGGGCTTAGGGATCACATCCAAAATTCATAAGAGAGACCGTAACGACAAATAGATTTTCAGTATGTCCAAGACCCTGCCAATGGAGCCATGGATGATGCAACCTATCTCGTTCTCTGCCAAGGATGTCCCATTAAACGGTCAAGCCCATGGGGACCCTTTGGTTATTACTCTGATGATCGAAGAATGGGGGTGAAGAGAATTTTAGTAGATAGTGGGAGCTCGGTTGAAGTTCTTTTCTATGATACTTTCAAAAGAATGGAATTATCGGATGACATCCTCATTCCGTCAACATATCGAATTTACGGTTTCAATGGGACCGTGACTATCCCAAAGGGAGAGGTTACTTTACGAGTGACGGATGGAGGCGGCTACCTTGATACACTTACCACATTTTGTGTGGTCGATGTTGTCTGGCCCTATGAAGCAATCATCGGGAGACCATGGATCGCCGGGATCAAGGGGTAGTGTCGGCCTATCATCAGAGACTAAGATTCCCTACATATAAGGGAGTAGTGGAAGTTATTGGCGATTCCCAGGCAGCCGGACAATGTATGCAGGTCAACATTCAACAAAACGAGGAAAGGCGAGCACGACAAAGGAGGGAAACGAACAAAGCCAAGGAAGCCGACGCTGCTCAAGAACTGGAAAAGGTAATCTCCCAGGCGGTCATGGCGTACGAAACCAACGAAAAGGGACCATTATAGCAATTACAGGGAACGGCGCCGATGAACGAACCAAAGCCAAATTTCTCGGCCGTATAACCCACCCGAGAAGTCAACTTAGATACCGTCGAGGAGCCGAAGATATTAAAAATCGGATCATTATTATCGGAGGAACAAACGACCCAGCTCATAGTAATTCTACGAGATAACCTGGGCGCTTTCGCATGGAACACATACGAGATGGAAGGCCTTGATCCGGAGATATGCTGTCATCATTTAAAAATAGATCCAAGCTTCAGACCGGTCCGATAAAAGATGAGGCGAATTGCCCCAGAATTACAGGCGGCGGTTAAAGAAGAATTAAAGAAACTACAAACTTCGGGAATCATCAGAAAATATCAGTACCCACAATGGATATATAAAATGGTGATACTGCCCAAGAAGAATGGAGGAGTTAGGGACTGCATCGACTTCAGTGACCTAAATAAGGCTTGCCCGAAGGACATTTTCCCCCTACCAAGTATCGATCAACTGGTGGAATCTATAGTAGGGCACGAGTAAATAATGCTGATGGACGGGTACTCGGGGTATAACCAGATCCCCCTGTCCCTCGAGGACCAAGAACACACCTCTTTCTTTACACCAAGGGGTTTGTATTGTTACACAAAGATGTCGTTCGGGTTGAAAAACGCAGGCGCCACTTACCAAAGACTAGTAGGGGATATGTTTGAAGACAAGATCCATGACACCATCGAGGTGTATGTCGATGATATGTTGGTAAAGAACCGACTGGCAAAAAACCACCTCTGAGACCTCCAGGAGACCTTTTAAACAATGAAGAGGTTTAAGATGAAAGTGAATCCGGCAAAGTGCGACTTATGGGTCACATAGGATAAGTTCCTACGGTACATCATCACGCCAAAGGGGATAGAGGCAGATCCCGAAAAGGTAAGGGCCATTCTCTAAATGCCCTCGCCTGCGATGGTATAAGACGTGCAAAAATTAAACGGAAGTTTGGCAGCGTTGGAGCGATTCGTATCTCGGTCATCGGACTGATGTAAGGACTTTTTGGGTACGCTTAAGAAGGGACAGAAATTCAGATGGACGGACGAGTGCGAGGAGGCTTTCCAAAACATCAAACTACACCTCGCAAGCCTCCCTGTGTTACAGAGACCCGAGCCCAACGAGGTTCTTACTCTGTATCTAGGGGAAACATCTTATGCCATCAGTGCAGTTTTAGTTAAGAACGAGGAAAAAGAAGAGAAGCCTATTTACTTCATTAGAAAGACACTAAGCCCGGCCGAAAATAACTATACCCGAATCGAGCAAATGGTTTTAGCATTAACGTTCTCCACTCAGAAGCTGAGAACTTATTTTTAGGCCCATCGAATTCGGGTATTAACAAAGTCGCCCATTGAAGCAGTGCTATACAATGCGGGGCGATCTGGAAGAATATCCAAGTGGGGATCTCAAATCAAACAGTTTAACATCACCTATGAAATGCGAACGGCCGTAAAAGCACAAGTGTTAGAAGATTTTTTGGCTGACTTTCCGTTAAGCGGTGAGGATGAAGTGGAGGATATACCGGGTATGGAGAAGGACCGAGAGGATCCGGTCGATCTTCTGGATACAAGTGACCCGACACGATGGGAGGTATTTGTCGATGGAGCAGCTAATAAAGATGGATCAGGTTTGGGGATAGTCTTTACAACACCGAAAGGGAAGAAAATCGTCCACTCATTCAGATTGGAGTTCAAGGCGACAAATAATGTAACCGAGTATGAGGGCGTAATTCATGCCCTAAGGTTACTCGTGGAAATGGGGATACAAGATGTCAGGCTAACTAGCGACTCGCAACTGGTAATTCGCCAAAAACCGGTCTATATGCTACTCACGATCTGGTCTTACAAAGGTATTGGGAACTCTCACAATTCTACATCGCCCAAATCCCCAGCATCAAGTTTCGACACATATGCAGGAAAGATAATCGACATGCCGACGCCTTGTCATATATCGCATCTATGTTAATAGATCCGAGTGTCGATGGCATTCATATGATGAGAATTCTTACGCCCTCTATTCCAGAAGCGCCAGAGGGGCAAGCTTATGTGGCAGTCAACATGGCCGATAGATACAAAGAAGGCGACTGGCGCAAACCAATTCATTTATACTTAGAAACAGGCGAGCTACCCAAATAAAGGCCCGAGATAAATAAAACCAAGAGTAAATTGGTCGCCTATGAATTAAGGGATGGAATTCTATACAGAAAATCCTATTTAGGGGCCGCTCCTGAGGTGCTTAAGTAAATAAGAAGGGCAGTCAATCTTGAACGAATTAGTGAATTACACTATGGTGCGGCAGGGAATCAAATCTCTGGTCGGAGTCTGTAGGCTAGAGAAAAAACGATGGGTTATTTCTGGACTTATATGAATGATGACGTGAAGCAAATGACCCTAGTTTGTGAGGAATGCCAAAGGTTCGGAAAGAAAATACGCTCGCCAGCAGTGTCCTTAAACTCAGTGATAAGTAACTGGCCCTATGCCAAGTGGGGGATCAACATTGTAGGACCATTTCATGTCGGGTCGGGACAGAAAAAATACTTAATTGTGGCCACGGACTATTTTACCAAGTGGGTAGAAGCAGCACCCTTAAAGCACATCCGAGACAAAGATGTCTTCAGGTACATCTGGGAACATATCATATGCCGTTTTGGTGTACCAGCAGCAATCGTCTCGGACAATGGAAAACAACTACAGGGGAAAAACATTGACTTGCTATTTAACACTTATAACATTCGGAAGAGTAAGGCTACCCCCATCTATCCTCAGAGTAATCGGCAGACTAAGATTACAAATAAAACCATCGCCGACAACTTAAAGAAAAATCTAGAAGAGGAGTATGGGGATTGGTGTGAAGAGATTTACAATATTCTTTGGGCTTATATGACCACAAGAAGGGAGGAAACTGGGCCATCTCCTTTCATGCTCAATTATGGAACGGAAGCCATATTACCAACTGAGGCGATGTTACCCACTACAAGAACCGAGGCATGGAGACGAAATATTTATGCCGACTTAATCTTGGCCAAACTTGACGATCTGGAGGAAACACGAGAAATGGCACTGCAAAAGATGGAGAACTACCAGAGAAGGCTACAAAGAGAATACAATAAAGGGGTCCGCCGAGAGAGTTCCAACCGGGACAATTGGTATTAAAGGAACTACCGAGCTATGAGCGCGACAAAAAGGGTGGGAAACTGGCGGCGAGATGGGGCGGACCTTACACAATCATGTCAAAAGTGGGCGAGGGAGCATATAAGATACTGAAGCCGGATGGAACACCCGATCCAAGGCCATGGAACGCTCATCACTTGAAACTCTATCACCCATGAAGGGGTGCACGTAAAAAAAGGTACGATATCTTGTCATTTATTTCCTTAAAACCACGAGGGGTAGGAAACATGGCATGAGCGACTAATGGTCATTCGAACTCGGGGCAATGGCAGTGTACAAGTGCCGAGGTCGCTTACACTCGAATGGTCATTCGTACTCTGGGCAATGGAAGTGTGCAAGTGCCGAGGTGAATTACACTCGAATGGTCATTCGTACTCGGGGCAATGGCAGTGTGCAAGTGCCGAGGTGACTTACAGTCGACTGGCTATTTGATACTCGGGGCAGTGGCAGGGTGCAAGTGCCGAGGTAGCCTAAGGGTACTGGTGGTTGGAAACCAGATACCAAAGGTTGTTAAGACACGGATTCTTCTCAACTAGGTAACCTACTTACATATGAAAGGTTACCCCCATCGCAAGTGGCCGTGACCACTTGCCTAAGTTGGTTGGTTGATAACCACTTGGGATCGTCGAGCCTAGCATCTAGAAAGACTATTGCCCTTCCACTGAATCTAAGAGATAGTGATGAGATACTTCGGTCGGGACATGGCATCGGCTCCGATGACCCTCCTTATCGATTGTGTTCGACATAAATGATTTTAAATACTAACTTATATTATATGTGAAACCCAGAGGAACAAAATAATGACTTATGGAGTTCGAAAATAAGAGGTCAAAGGTGTCCAAATAAGAAACAACCATGAATACGGCGACGCAACACCCCATCAAACACACAATCAAGAAAAGGGGAAATTAAGTGTTCAAGCGAATTACAACCCGAGATCATAGGCAAATTAGTGACGCAACACCACAAAGAACGGAATCATTCTTGAGTTGAAGCAGCTTTGGATCCTCCCTTCCTCTGAGCGACCTCACGACGTTTCTTCTCGATGTACTGGTTGACACCAGCAGTAATCTTCTCGGCGAGCTCGGCCTTGTGGGCAATCCTTTCATTGTCGATTTGCTGGCTCAGCTGCTGAGAGGCCGCCTCGGCAGTAACAACCTTCGCTTTCATATCGGCCTCACTCTTTTGCAGCCTCCCCACGTCCTGCCTTAGATCAAGAACTTTCTTCTCCAGGTCGCGTACTCGGCCTTGTTTAGCTGTGATATCACGACAAACAACACGATTAGCACGGGACCACTAAGATAACAAAAGGAAACAAAAGGACGACAAAAGGGCAACAAATCGTCCTAATCACATAATCAGTCCGACATGATCTCAAGAGACCTGAAAGGGTTGGTAGCACAATTTCTAGCGCCTCCAAAGATTTAGCTAACTCATTCTCGGCCTTGGAAAGTATTGAAGTTAGATCGTTATAAGACTGCTCGTTGAACTCGTTGGTGGGGCAATACTTCTTATCATCACACCACTCGACCCTATGGCGGTTATGGGCTAACTGAAGGGACGACAACTGAGCCTGTGTCCACACTAAGTCTTGGGACAATTTTTCGAAACCTTTGGCTTTCTCACACGATTCATGATTTAACCGCTCAGCCACAACCTTCTCCTTCAAGATTCGTTGCCGATCCACATGCAAATCTCGGTTCTGAAGCCTTAGGGATTGATTCTGACTTTCCAAGTTGTCGTCCAATAATGTTTTATCAGTGGCGGGCCTTTGAAATTAACCCAGGTGAACTCGAAGATTATCCATCTCTTCAGGCACATACTCGAATCTCCGATATCGCTCCAGCTCTTCCTGAAGCTGCCTGATCTCGTCCTCTTGGCGATCTATTTTGCCATCCTTATTAGATATACGTCTAAGCAGATTCTCCACATGATCCTTTTAAATATCCCATTTTCTCTTCATAAGGCGATATTCCGAAGAAGCATCTAGATCTATACTAGCTATCTTGGCTAAAAGGATAACACTAGACTTAGGATATTGACACGAATAACTCAACCAACAACTACAGATATCTCGGCAACATACCTTGAGCGGCCACAAGTTTGAGTTCTAGATCGCGTGATCGCTCCCTCTTCTGCTGCAACTAAAGTTTCACAACCTCAAATTGCTGAACCTCCCTCCGCCGAATGGCAGCCTCCAACCTCGCCCGATTGACGGCCTAAGAATTCAGCGTCCAAGACAAAGCGTGTCAGCAAGATCCGACGAAAATAAGGTGAACACAAGCGAGATACTCACCATGGTGTCAAAAGTATACGATATGTCTCCATACTGGGGCACCGCGGTGATCATTTGCTCATCGGAAAAGGACCCAAACTTTTCAGAAGTCAGTGCGCCGAGCGAGTTACAAATAGGGCCTGAAATGGTGAACGAAGTCTGAACATTGGATGATGGCCCAGAGATATTCTGGGGAAACCTCTGCAATACTTCAGTCTCAATATTAATAACCTTATCCAACACGAGTATTTCGGTCGACCCGGGCTCGCAAGACTGCAAGCCAGAAACCACAACAGCAGCATCACCATCTTTCTTAGCTTCATCCTCATCGTCATCGCCGAAGATATCATCCTCATCGTCCTGATCGAGGATCTCGATCACAATATCCAAGTCTTTGGGCGCCTCGCCCTTCGTTACCGATCTACCCCGAGGGGGATTGCGCCTCGGGATCTTCTCCCCAACCTGAACGTCACCACCTACAATTGCGGACGAGACGTCAGAGCAATCTTTTAACGACCTCTTCAGAAAATGAGATATGGGATGTCGATCATCAAAATCCTCACCTTCTTGAACCTCAGACCCACCAATATTTTCATCATCGCACCTAGCCATTTTATGCACAAGGCCCTATGTCAGACCACGTGAAGGCAAAAAATAGGGGAAAATACATGTACTTAGAACTAAAACAGTGTGTTTGTTACCTTCCCCTGATCCTCCTCGACCCTTATGCTAGCACTTCTCTTCTTAGAAATCGGAGCTGCTTTAACAGGCTCGCTCTGAGACTTAACCTGCGCCAACCAAAAGACAATCAATACCCCGAGCCATACGGTCGGGACCAAAGGAAACGGAGGGAAAGAAGACATACCTTATCATCATTAATAACCCAGAAAGGATAACGCTCGACGGGAAGTTCCGGAGGAGGAAAGCTACCGTGCAAAATCTGACCACGGACAAGAAGTGGAACTCGATCCCAGTAGGGGTCATTCGTATGACGAGCACGTTTGTTAGAACCTTTACTAATAGGATCAGCATCCAACATTAGCCTAGCATTACCATCGGGGAGAACCTTCTGACGATGTGGGCTAGCGGCGAATCCATCAAGGTCACCATTGGTAGCGGTCCCGCTCCGATAATTAGCAACAAAACTGGCAGAAGTGTATGCTGAAGCATTGGTTGGTTTATAAGTCGACCACTCGGCCTTAGTACAATAACCCTCGCCTCGCCTCTTCCACTCGTTCATTAGGCGATAAGTATTTCCATTCCACTGAGCCAAACCTCGGAGAGGACGAAGCTGTGACAGCACCTCGTAATAGAAGGGGCTCTCAGGATCATACAACGGGAGACGAAGACCAAGCTCGAGCTTCCCTCTAGTAATGATAACCGCCACGGACGACTGTGGGAACTTATCGACATCGGCTTTCCTCAACACACCCGTTTGGCCCGAGATGAGAGCCACCTCATAGTTTTGAAGGCCGAATTCTTCCTTTAACTGATTAATGAACTCATCATCAGACAGTTCCTTAGAAATTCTCTTATCAGCCCTACATGGAAACGAAGGAGAACTGTCAGGAAAGATGGACTTCATAGCACGATAATCATGATGGGAAGGACTATCAAGCAAAAACAAAGAATCAAGGGAAACGACATCAGAAAAGGTATCACTCACGCACCTCTTTTCAGTCATGGGAGGGGAAGAAGTTGCCATTGCAGAACAAAGGGAGAGCTCGAAACCCAAAGACAAACAGAAGAAAGAACAATGAAAGAAGGAGACCAACCGAGGCAACCGTCGTCAACTTGAAAATCGAAGAAGAATGGAGAAGGGTCACCAGAAGTAATGGCGGCAAGGAAGGAGTAGAGGCATCTGGAGAGAGAAACTTGTAATTTGGAAGGAAAACATAAATGAGGGTTAGAAGAAGAAGCCGCACAATTTATACTCAAAGGCATCGTAACCGGCAGCGACGGTTACGAGTCATAAAGGCAGCATAGTGGGGAACTGCATGGCGGAATTAGCGGCATGACTAGGGACGTGGGAAGTCAAACGGTTTTCTTCCCCTCGTGTCAGGCACACGAGTGAAAGAAGGGGCATAAATGTAGGTGTTAATAACCCACAGGGCTAGGTGGCGAGATAGGCTAAGGTGCACCAAGAAACGAAGGAAGAGAAGTACTGAATAACTCATGCGGGCACAAAGAAGGAGAGGTCACGTGGGCCGAGTGTAACAACCATTCAGCTGTCAGATGTGACAAGTCTCCCATCAACTGACAAAGCTGACAAAAGACTAGGAGACACTCGGTCAAACTAAGAAAGAAAGTCAAGACGAAACGGCGAGAAGGAAGAAGGCGACCTCGGACTAAGTAACATTAAAGGATCGGCCTCGGGTGTAACACTATCGGGAGACCTTACTGTATCAGTTTAGCCGATAGATCGGAGGAACATCAATATAGGCCCGAGGAAAAACAGCGAGATAGATACACCATGATTTACACTGTAACTTTGTTGTATCCCTGCCTTGACCTATAAATATAAGGGCATGTAGAGACTAAAGGGCAGGTTGTAAGTGAGAGAAAGTTCACACTTAGTGAGAAAAGAGATCATTGTTGTGAGAGATCATCACTTGTAACAAAACTTGAAGTAATATCAATCATCCCTTTCACCTCGTGGACGTAGGTAATCATGCCGAACCACGTATATCTTTGTGTTCATGTTTGTTCATGCATCTTCATTTTAATTTAGTTAAGTAGCTTCACTTTTGGACGTGGTGTGCGATTTTATGCTACTACATATATGTTATTTGTTGAGTTATTCAGTGCCCAGCTGCTTACACTTTCTTCTTTAATATTTAGAATTGTATGCAACCTGGCAGGATCTTCCATTAAGATTGTCTCCCTTTCAACAATCGTACCTGTAAGTTGAATTTTTACCCTGGTTTTGTGTTCTCGTCTTGTTTCATCTGTAGATAATTGTTAACCATAGAGGTCACATCATACCGTGCAGGCATTTATTATCTGCATCACTACGTTTTCTCAAAGAGACCATGTGGTAAGCTAGTGGATCTTGATTTTAAAATATATCCCCGGCGATATGCTAAGACTAGACTTATGGTGCTCGACTGGTAAGCTCCTTCTTGCGTGTATTGTAAATTGTTTGTCTCTTTTTACTTTTAGTTGATGCTATGTCAATGGATAATCACTTAATTGTAAGTGACAGATGAATTTGACCGTTCTTGAAAATCTTAATGAGGACAACTTGTTAATCTTAATTATAATTAGGACCACTTGTTAATAACAAATTTGACAACATCTGACTATTATCATGCCAACATCTGGACTAGTCTGCTACTTAGTTTCATTCTTGTGCAGATAACATAAATCAAGAAATTAAGACTCCCGAGCCCCTTGTTTCATTGATTTTCTAAAACCTTACTTTATTGAGTGACTGTCGCACCTCACCGTGAAAATCACCGCGTCTCACAGTTTCTGGGACCCGCTGAAGCTTGTAGGGGTGGGATATGGGTCCCACTGCGGGTCCTCCATTTTCTTTTGTGAGGTACGGTGGGTCTCACGGGATTTAGACGGCGATAGATGTAGAATTATCGACTTAATTATCCTAGTCAGTTTTCATCGAAGAAAGCATCAAGCACGTCTTTTGAGAAAATTGATATTGTTTGCAGTTACTAAAAAAAATAAATCTCTTCACATTCATGTTTTTTCTCGTATAATTTTGCTCCATTGGCTTGTGTTTTTGTATTAAAATTGATGTCACAGTGCAAATTCTAATCAATTTTTTGATAAGAAATGATGGTGGTTACTTGTTGAATTTAATCCATGCCTGACATTGTGCATCAGTTTGCTCTCTGAAGCATTGGTGCTGATTATAGTGTTGTACTGTTCTGTTTTGTTAATGTATGCATATATTTTTCTTTACATGAAATCCTTTTTTACGTATCTATTTATTATATTTTTATATTCTTGTAGGTGGTTACCGTTTCAGTGAGAATTGATCGCCAATTAATGTAACCTATTATCATTTTTATTTTGGCGCTCATCTAAATTCAAGTAAACCTGTTATCCCTTGGATTTATCAAAGTCGTTGTATCTGCAAACAAACAATGATGATTAGACATCCTATGTCAACCTCAATATATAAGCCGTTGCATCTTTCGTGAAGTTCAGGAAAATCTAGGGGAAAATGGTGTCTACCACTATCTTGTAAAAAATATCAGATCTTTAAGGGTGATGAGATACTTATGAAGGATATACATGGACATCTACTTGAAAAAGGATTCGATAAATCAGATCTCATGTGGATACATTATAGAGAACAACCTGCAAGCTGTGTGTTAAATCATAATGTTTGGAAGTTTAAAGCATTTGGATACACTATGGAGAACAGCCTGCAAGTTATGTGTTAAATCATACTGTTTGCAAGTTTAATTTTCTTTCTTCTTTGTGTTTTGAACATGGATAAAATCTGTTGCTTTTGTTGAACTTGACGATGTTTGAGTTGTCGAGTTATCTAAATTGAAGTTAATTTTAATTGAACGTGTTGCACTTGTTAACAAAATTCTACTTTTTGGTTTAGTTTCCAAGTATTTAACGAGAACTAAAAATAATATGAAAAGAAAATATACAAATCAACTAAGCTCAATCAGATTCGGCAGAATCTGACTCAGTAAAATTAGATTAGGCTGAATCCAGCTGAATCTAAAAAGGACAGACAGATGAGAATTTTGACAATCATCATCAGTAGTTAATTTTAGACAACTGTTGTAAATTTTTGACAAAAACGAACCGTCATATAATAAGACAAACTTTAGGACAGAAGGTATTAGTCTATAACTCTATTTTCGACAGTTTCTGCCTGTCCTAAATTCCGCATTTTAGACTAGTGTAAGCTTACTTGTTGGGACAACCCTTTGCACCATTTTTCTTGGCTAGTTTCATAACCCTAGAGGAGGTTTTTGGAACATTCCAGGAGGCATGCAGGCCAGTTATGACAGAGGGCATGCAAGTCAGTTATTGGAGGAGACATGCAAGGACCAGTTATGGGAGGAGGCATGCAAGGGCCAGTTATGGGAGGAGGCATGCAGGGCCAGTTATGGCAATTGATGCCTGCCACGAAATTGAAGAAAATGAATGGAAATTCGCACCATACAAATGTAGGGGTTCACAACCCAAAAAAGGTATGTAATCTTCCCCATACAATTATCCGTGAAAAATCCCTAGCTACCTTAAGCATCAGAGGGCTTTTTGCAGATACCCCCCCCCCCCCCCCCCCCCCCCCCCTTCCCCACACACACAGTTCAATTGGAGATTAAAGCAACATATCGATCTTCGACAAAATCATCATCAAATTCGTGTTTGGGGTAGAAGTAATTTTACCATTCAAACAATATGGTGATGGACTAGCATCCAGTACATAACATGTCGTTGATATGGACCTTGCTAATTGATTCTTAGATAACATGTTTTCGCTAGTAGTACAAAGTTCTTAGATAACATGTTTTCGCTGGTAAAATGAGCTTAAACTGTTGATGTAGTTCCATTGTTTTTCCTTGTTATTATGATATGACGAGCCGTACATACAACTAAAAACTCATTCTGGTTTTGAAGGATTATCATGCACTAGACAATTAATGATCCAAGATTCTGCATTCACAACTTTGAAATTAAAACCATCTTTCCAAAGGAGTATAAGACCCCCAGCTAAACCTCTAGAGGAGATTAACTTATTATTAGGAAATTTGTATGGTTTAATTAGTTTAGCCATTTTGCCTGATCCTAATTTCGTTTCTGATATAAATATGATATCTGGATTATAACGACATAGAAGGTCTTTTAGATGGTCTCTAGTGTTTTTACTGTTGAAACCCTGACAGTTCCAAGCTAGGACTCTCATGGTTAGCTCTATTTTAACAAGAATGGAGAGAACTATACTTCTATGACTCGCAAAGAGATGATAAAGTAAAACCAAATTTAAAGGATCAATAAATAAGTAAAAATTATGAGTTATAATAATTTGTACCGTTATTGCATGGCTTCCTTGATTATGCATGGGATTAATCTTTGTGTCAGCAACATGAGTCTCTCCAGTGTCCATCTCAACTTCAATCATTTGTGCATCATGAGTATTTCTAGTTACAATATCATTACCATCTCCTCCATGAATAGCAATGAAAGAACCCTCAATGGAAGGATTATACCCATTTGAGGCCATATTTTGATTCCTAGCTCTTTTGGTAGTTCTCTGATTCTCCGACTCTTCCATAGAATCATCAATCTCTTCAATATGAGAAGCATTGTCTTCATTCTCATTATTAATATCAGAACCTTCAGCAACATCGTTGTTCTTAGCAGCACAATGAGCTTCATACTCTTCTTCTGTCATACCTCTCTCTCGTAAAAATTCACCTACTTCCTTGCAGGTATTTGCATCATGGTAAATAGTGTAGCAGTCACCACAGAGGCTATGTGGTTGCTTAACCCAATGATAGCGAATCCATAATCGTTCTCCTGCATTAGAATTCCACCATTCTCCTCTCTTGAAGGGTTTTTTCAAATTGACTTCCACTCGAGCTGTGATCATATTTCTCGAACGTGGTCTGCAGTTTTTAGGTTCTGTGGAAATTTTCTTTCCCAGATCTTCAATAGCTTAATTAATCACTGCTTCATGATGACGTTCGAGAAGCAATCGCTTGAACTGAACATTCCAAGCTTGTGTGGTAAACTCATAATCCTTATATGCTATGGCTGTTGAGTACTAGTATGAAGCACTTAGTGAACCTTTGAAACAAGAGGTTGACGAAGAGGATGTCTACCTAAAAATATGTCATGTCATCTAGAAATTAGTAAAAGAAGTTAGGTCTGGAGATTCTTTCTTTTTAAAAATGGTGTGTATTCTACGTAGATAAAGATTTTTTACTTCACAACCAACCCGTTGGAGAAGATCTTAATTAACTTCTCTCCCGGAGCATGACTGCTTCACTACCATCAATTCCGAGGAGCAATATCCGATCGGTTAACTTGATACGGAAAATCTCCGCGCCAACCACCGCCGCTTCACCCCATTAGCGCTGCTGAACTGCATCAGCGTCGTCTGCTACAACAAGGCGACTTCTTCTCAGATCAACCATCACTCCTTCTTTGCCCTTTCTGAGGAACAATAACAACAAACAAATCAGAGATTCATCAACAAAAATCAATCGAATAGATTATGCCAGGCGAACAGATACAATCTACTCATTGTCATTTACCGTAATAATTGATTAATTTCTGGTTTTTTGGGGAAAAATATTTCAGGGTTTTCATAGATTCAAATTCGAGATTTCTTTATATTTTACGATCTGATTTGAAACCTAAGATCCAATTTCTGATTATCACCTCGAGGAAAAAACTCTTTAGAATAACACAAATTTTTTGGAATCTGCTCTTCGTCGAGAGTTAGTTTATCTCTCAAGCTTCCATCGAAATTTAAAATCAGACTCCAGTTTTGAAAACAGTGTATCTTGAACTTGAACACCCATCAAATTATTTTGAATTTGATTCATTTTCAATTTTCTTTTCAACAACCTGCACTTATAATTGTATTTGAAACGAATTGCTTCAGTTTTTGTATGTAATGAAGTAATAAGGCAATCAGTTGTTGAATTTCAGTAGCTAATTAAGAAATTATGGTTCTCTGCTCTCATAATAGATTATAAGGGCCTCTTGAATCGGATTTCAACTGATGAAGAAGAAACTTGTGAGATCAAGGAAGGGCAGTAGCTAGAAATTTGTGAATGCATGATCACTCGAAGCTGCAGCTGCTTCGGTTTTCTCATGTATGGGAGCAGGATACGACACCAGAAAGAGTGGTGTTGGTATATCATCTATGGAGGTACCTATTAAGGGTGAAGGTATTTGGTAAATCACTACAAGAATACGTGCTGAACTACCAGAGAACAACATCTAGCCTCATAACCATCACTAGACGGATATTGAACCACAACAAACACATCAAAGAGATAAGAACTCAAGCTTTGGGAAGATGAAGTCATTCATACAAGTCAAAACTAGGACCTGAGATTATAACCAACAATGTCAAAAGCTACTTGACCTCAGCAAAAGCTAAGTATTACTTTCTTAAACTGAATATTTGAAAGTATACCGGAATTACATAACTATTGGCTGTTATAGCATTTCAGTGAGTACACATTTCTCCTTAAACCTTTTTATCTTATAATGCATGGAAACTTTTGAGTTTCAATGGAAACATCATGATATAAATTATATAGGGAAGCACTAAGCTTCCCTTTATTGCCATATAAGTGTCTCACCTCAGCTAAATGCATAATTGAATTATAACTAGACTTATATTAGATCTGTAAAAGCATGAATCTCCTTATAATTAAAATCAATGCTTGAATGCTAGAGAAAAGTTAAATATCCTTATAATGATGAGCATGAGCGTAACTGTCTCACTTTAGTGAAAAAACATGTTTAAATCATAAAGCATGAGCTTGCTTAGCTAGGTACAACTGTTGCATATGGATAAAACATCTGAATAATGAACTAGATGATTAAATTTGCTCAACTAGTATCTGCCATTATATCTTGCTTGAATAACACAAATCTGCTTTTTATATATCTCATACATTATGAGCTGGTCTATTGCTTCTAATTGCATCTGAGTGACATTTAATGTTATACCTCATGAACTTGATCTGAAATCGTTATGAGAAATTGTAGTCTAACTGTTTCAAAATGCTCTTCAATGGAACTTCAATAGAGCAGTTGCAGTCTGTTAACAGTAAGCCTTGAACTACAAATGTTGTGAGAGGTTGTTGATTCATGTCTGACTCGATATAAAGAACCTCATACAAATATGGTCGATTAACAAGACTACGAGCTTAACTTTCAGAGAACAACGTTTGGCCATATCGAATCACAATACACACGCCAAGGATAAGTGTTTTCTGTCTTTCTTTTAACTTTTCCGATTGCTATATCTTGCAAATATTTAGTGGTAGCTTTACTTTGAACTTGATTCATAATCTTGAATGAAATCCTTTTAATTCTAAAAGCATTAAACGCATTAGGAGGTATACCGTCTAAATTTTTGGTTGCGCTGAAGTAATAATGCTCAATTTTTGAATTTCAATAACTCATTTTAAGCTTGGCTCTTTCAGAAATAGTTCTGGAAGTCTCCATAATCAAGTCTTGGTTGCCCCTGTGGTTGCATAATGAGAGCAAGAACTATCATAGCTAGAAGTCTTTGGAAGGTATTACATCACACGCCGCGTGATAACTCAGGTACTGAATGAACAGAGGCCTGAGTGGGTTTTGCTGTCATTCCTCGCGTGCCCAGCTGGTCTCCAGAAGATGATGCAAGACAAAGAGAAGGTGTTGGAACTGTAACGGGAATTGGTGAGCTGTATTCTGATGCAGAGAATTGAAGCTGCGGAAGATGAAATGGGTTTGAGTTGTGTTGAAGCGAGGGAGAGATGTGTATGTGAGGTTTTGGTTATGTTCAAGCAGCAAAACAGCATAACCAAATCAGTTACTTGACTACACCATAGTTATGGTAAACGTCTGTGTAGGAGGTGTTGCAATTGGTTTCTGATTCAGGGAGGAATGACTGCAGAGAGACGGTGAGGCTTGAGAGTTGAATTGCTACAATGAAGTGAAGGGGAGAATGGTTTTACTAAAGATGGTGGTGTTGCGTGTTTGGCTTGAGAATGAGTTGTAGCAGAATACAGGAAATTGTAGGAAAAACACAATTAAAAGCCGTCACTTGGATTTTACGAGCTAACTTCCAATATCAGTAAGCGCACCAGATTTAAGCACCAATGTCCTTTACCTTTAGCCGCTACCAGTTCGACTCTGAGAGAAGATAGCTACAGGGTAACAGCAACTCGGGACCTAATCTTATAGGCACTACTTCACTACACCAGTGCTCTCAGACCCTCCTGTAATCTCTTCTATTGTATTTCGAGACTGGTGAAACAATAATTCAGGGGAGGTGCGTATAACGCAGAAGTAATTCAGTTCAAGTACCTGGCACTAACCCTCTTGCAAGACTGAAGATCATTAAAGTGGGGGAAACCACAAGGCCAGTACGTACATACTAGTAACGCGGCTATGGCATCATCCAGAAGCGGCTACTACAATTCTGTTCCAGTTATCATTATCTTCTCTTTGAACGCAATAGCAATGCTAAAACCAGTTCCTTCATGCCTGCAAGCTCGGATCAAATGGAGTTGCTGCTGTTGGAAACAAGGACGGATTGAGGGAAGATGTATGTGAGGGGTCAGAAAACCACCAGGAATCCATCTCTCGATCACCAGTTTGAATAGGTGTTTGACAAAACGTTTACGAAGAGCTCACCTGAACTCAACAGTTCTCTATCGGTATTATTACATATTCTTGGCTTTACAATGCAATGCAAACGGACGCTTAACTTAGATTACTTCAAAGTAAGCTCTGATGATGATATACAAAAGCATAATGGATTAGTTTCAGGCTTCTATGGCTCATATCCGACTACTCAAACTACTGCTGCTTCATCAACCGCGTCTGTCTTAACAAAGTCAGAGTTAAAAATCATCATAGCCATGGATACTGTGATCTTGTTAGTGCTACACGACCGCACCAACTTCAGTCTGTGAGAATTATAAAACCGAAGGGCGTTTATGATAAAGAAGAGCATCTCCGGCTAGCTGCCTCAACAGAGCTGCTAAGAGAAAACAATTAGACGAGCGCGTCACATGTGCTTAATGTCAAACACCACAGAGCAGTACTTAACCACCCACAAGTAAGCCTCTTTTTTCCCTTATTAGTATTATAATTGCCTGATAAACTACCTCACCAGGCACATCCTTGCTTTCTTCTCATATTAGATACAATGACTAGCCCACCGTTCCCGATGCGTGTTTGTTTAGCATGAAAAGTATTTATGGGAGACCTTGTCTTATCTCATGTATTTAGTGTATTAAACCAAGTAGTGTCCGAGATAGTGCCTATTTGTGTATTGATATTTGAGTTCCATGAAGCGGGCATGTGTTATCCAATCGCATATGTGAATTACCATCTTTCTGATTTCACTAAGTATACATAGAATATAAACAGAATATCCGTGTCATATTGTATTGAACTTTAGAATATTTAAATATGATCACGCTATAGCCATGAGTATGTCCGAGTAATGAGAAAAGGTGACTTCGAATGCACCATGAGAAATGAAAAAGGCTACGAGTACAGCCCATGAAATGAATATTAGACCCGATTATGGCTAGGCTGTGTGCATGGCCAATGAAGTGTACTAATAGCCCCAAGTATGGCTAGGTTCCGTGCATAACCAATGAAGTGCACCAGTAGCCCCGAGTCTGGCTAGGTTCCGTGCATGACCAATGACTCCTTTGGGTACTCGGGGACTGCGTTATTAAAAATATCAATCTCTTCTTTATCGCCAGAGCCTCTATCACATATTATGCTAATAATACCCAGCAACCTACCAGGATTCAAATGGGAAACCATTACTGACACACAATAATCGTATTATATTATTACTGGAACACGACAAACATTGATTTGAATGATAGTCCCGGGGACTAAGAAGCGCGGGTATAAACCATTCATCATGTTTTACCAACTTCCATAGATCTCTCCAACAATTTCAGCGCGGAAGAACGCCTCCTCTTCTCTAAGCTGGACAAGGGAGGCGAAAAACTTCCCTTCTAATAACCTTATGAGGAGATTCGTTATTAGAAAGAAGCTCCCAACTCCTCTTTACCCTCCCCTTTCTCCGGAGCCTCGACTTTTAACTTCGTCCAAAATTTGGAAGTTTATCGAATTTGCCTTGGCTAGAATCAAATGATCTTGTACCACTCTTATTCATAGCTTTGAAGGTACAAGACTCGGAATAGCAGGTGTCGCCATGAATAGGCAAACCACTAAGCGTGACCACGTCTTCCAGCATTGAAGCCGCCTTCCCCCAAGCAAATAAAAACATGTGAGGATCAATCATCAAACGAACAAATAAGCACACCAAACTGTCGTGATCTAGCCGGGCAGTTGTATACCGAGAAGCTGTTATGGCATCCTCTATGCCCAAATAGCGGAACATTTCCCTATGATCGGGGTTAGAGTATGTCTAGTCCACCCAAGGCTCCCAAGCGGGTGGAGATTCAGCAGACGAGCGAAGTGTGATTTTCGGAAAAATATTGTCTCCCTATGAGTTGCTAGGGGAGGTACCTCCTCTAAGGAGGCTATCGGGGACATATCCGCCTGGGGACGGATAAGTTAACCATCAGATGAGGATGAAGGGAACACGTTAGGGTTCATCATGCATGGATGTGTCCGTCTAAAAATTCCATCATTTGAAACCAGTAACTGATGAATCAACATGTGACTGTTGACCTGGCCTATGACCAGTCAACAGTCAGGGGACTAATGTTGATACATGAAAATAATTAACCCCAAAAGAGGTAGCCCCTTATCCTACTAAGGGTTCCTCGTAAGAAGAAGGAACTTGGGGACTAGGTCCAACCCGTAGGATAATGGATGGACCTAGCCCAAGAATGAGAATCTTGAAATAGTTGGGTCTCATCCCCAACAAAATGGGTCTTTTTCCTAGTTCCTTGATAACTTGGAAAAGAGGAAAGTGGTAGTTTTGTAATATATTAGCCTTACGAGTGTTTATTCATAAGAAGGGATGGAAGGATTATTATAAAAGGGAAAGAAAGGAGACTTAATGAGGGGATTCATCTCTTTCTCCCTCTTCTCCTCGTTCTCTCTCCATTCACCTCTAGTGGGATGAGATTGCTATGGCTTGGACTTGCTTCTCCTTCCCACTTTTACCCTATCAACAAGTTGCCAAAACTATAAGTCTTGCTTATAACTAAGTCTAGGATTATGATAATGTGTAGTTGAGCTTTAGACTTCACGCGTTCATCGATTGAAGACGAAGAGCTACTAATGGGAGCTTGTGGAACTTCATCAACAAAAGGTAGTGGGGACTTTAACTCATCTATCACTCAAAAGTCTATCTCTACTCTATATCCTATTTGAGACAAAAGTCGTATAACTATATAAACTTCGATTATACATATTTGATATTTCGAGCTAAGTTTAACTCGCTTACATATTTCTCGAAATATGTGCTAGTAAGCTTTCGCTTTAACCAAATTCATCTTATATTCTTGACGAAAGTCAAAAGATGATCATGTAAAAATCGCCTGTAACATCTTATATGATTTGTGTGAGAAGTCATTTGGTGTAAACTCGGAATGTTTCTTATTGATCATTTGATCACTTGGAAATTGTTGTGAAGCTAATAGTTTGTGTGAGACAGCTATTGTCGTCTTCTAAGAATGTTTCAATGATTGAAATGGGAGCTTAGAACAATTAAACATTGATTGGATATAGCACAGTGCGCGTACTTGTATGCTAAATGTTGAAAGTTATTCCAAGTCCGGGAACCATAGTATGCATACCTGTATGCGTACTGATTTGTTTGTTGAAGTCCCGAAACTTAGTATGCATACCCGTATGCGTACCGGCGTAAGTTCAAGTCCGGGAGTTCAACTGAGTTTGGTGGTGTACGACAGCATGCGTATCCGTCCGCATGCTGGCGAACTTAGACCAAATCCGGATACTCAGGTATGCGTACCTGTTTGCATACTTGGGTGGGTTATGTTCTAAAATCGGTTTGTTCATGAACTAATACTGTTAGAGCATAGCTCGGGTGTTTTAGAGCATTGCTCGGTCGAACTCGCATGCGTTGCTATCTCAATCATGTTTGTCAAGTTTAGTTGTCAAAACTATATGTCTTGATTTCTAGACTACTTATAGCTAAGTCTCTGTTTAGGACAACTTACTGTAGTTGAGTTGTAGACTCCATGGCGATCATCTTACGAATACGAAGAACTACTCAAGGAACCAGTGGAACTTCATCCGACTAAAAGGTATATGGAGACTTGAACTTATCTATCACTCAATAGTCTACCTACTCTATCTCCTACTCTTGAGACAAAGTCGTACAAGTATGATAGTTTTCATACATACACATTTGCTATTTTGAGCCGAGTTTACTCGCCTATCTTTTTCTCGAAATATGTGTTGGTAAGCTTTCTCTTTAACCAGTTTTCATCTTAACCCGTGACGAAAGTCATGATGACGTTTCAATCTTGAAAATAGCTTTGATGACGATAGTTGTGAATAACGACTGTTATAACATTATAGAAGAATGTTTCAATGTAGAGTTGAGATTACGTAACCAACTATGGGTATAAGCATATACAGTGTGTTCGCACATTAGTGTATAAATCCAAGTATCAGAAACCAAGTGTGTGCATATGTGTGCATACGGTATTGGTGAAGGAGACAGGTTGGGTAAGCGTACCTGTACGCGTACCAGAGGAAGTCTTCAAACCGAAAATTTCTGCTGAGTTTGTAAGTTTGCAAACTGTTAAACCAGTCACTTTAGGTACGCATACCCACGGAAGTTTTCGACTGAAAATTTCTGCTGAGTTTCTAAACTCAAATCCGATAGCTATGGTACACGTACCCGTACGCGTACCTAAGCTGGTTATATTTCTCAAATCGTAAGTTCATGAACTTAAACAATAAATCAATAAGGAATGCAATCTTTGCAAACCGTGGCTATATTGTTCATGAATTGATTCAAGTGAATCAAACCGATTTTGTTTCAATTGTGTCTATTCATAAAGACCTAAGCAATTGAACAACTCTTCAACTAGTTTTTATGAGTCATTTGAACTAGTTATGTGAAGAAGATGAATATGGTTAATATGGAAGTACTCATATGGCTAACAATTGGTTAACTATTTGTGAACCAACTAAGTATACACGTTTAGGTACGGTTACTCAAACCTAAATGAAATACATTTCATCTGTGTGTGAAAAGCTAAGTTTCGATCTAATGGTTGAAATATATTAGCTTGGTTAAATCAAGTTTTTCATCTTACGGTGAATATTGAATGTTTTATTACCAAGGTAACTTAGATTGCAAATCCTGATTTGAAAACTATATAAAGGAGACATCTAGAAACTGGAAAAACTAATCCCCATACCTCCTGTGTGATACTAGTTAGTTTTTCTAAAGTCGATTCTCCTTTAACCTTAGGTTTATTCTCTAGACCCTGTAGGTTAACGACTGAAAGACTTCATTGGGATTGTGAAGCCATACGAAACTACTTCTCTTGTAGTTGAGCGACCTGATCTTTCCATTTTATATCGTACGAGTTCAATTGAATAATTGACTTGAGATTATATCTCCGATAGGGCAAGATATAAAGAAATCACAAACATCTTCGTCTCATCGTTTTTGATTCCGCAATATCTAGTTTCGCTACCATACGATTTAGATTATTGTGAAGTGATTGATAATTCTAGGCTGTTCTTCGGGAATACAAGTCCAGGTTATCAATTGGTTTCTGTTCACCTTGATTTTATCAAAAGACGGAACAAAACTCGTAGGTATATTCGTGGGAGACGGATTTATCTATTACCATAGACTTTTCTGTGTGATACAGATTTGTTTATTAAAGTCTTCGACTTTGGGTCGTAGCAACTCTTGGTTGTGGGTGAGATCAGCTAAGGGAATCAAGTGCGTAGTATCCTGCTGAGATCAGAGACGTAAGGAACGCAATTGTACCTTGAATCAGTGTGATATTGATTAGGGTTCAACTACAATCCAGACCGAAGTTAGTTTGTTGTAGGCTAGTGTCCGTAGCGGCTTAATACAATGTGGTGTTCAATCGGGACTAGGTCCCGGGGTTTTTCTGCATTTGCGGTTTCCTCGTTAAATTTTTTTTCGGTGTCTGTACTATTTCTATTCTGCATTATATTTTGTTATATAATTGAAATATCACAGGTTGTGCGTTAAGATCAATCGATTAGAATATCCAACCTTTGCATGTTGATTTAAATTGATTGACACTTGGATATTGGTCTTCGGTACCATCCAAGTTTATCTCTCTAGTATTTGATAAAGACTCGCAGATTTGCATTTGCTTGAGTAAAGATCAAATCGAGAGATTGAAATATTATCTCCATGATATACTTTTTATCTATATTGAGTATGATTGTCTAGTTGATTCTCTAGAAAATATATTGGAGTTAGTCCATACAGATTGCTAATCGAAATAATTGGTGAGGTTGTTAGACCCCCGCTTTTTCAGGTTGAACCCACCAAGCGTTGGTATGTCAAGTTTGGTTGTCATATTTTAGTGAACCAAAACTCATTTAAGGAGTTACTTGATTATTTACTAGAGTTAACTTCGTATAGGTTAGATTGAAAGTATTAGGATATGAGACATTACAAGTATTACGTGAAGATAGGGCTGTCAATCGGTAAAAATCCGTCGGATATTGGCAATATCGATAAGGTTAAGGTTAAGGGTTATCGGATATCCGGTATCCGATAATATCCGTCGGAATTTAAAAATTCAATATCGATAAGGTTAAGGATAAGCTATCGGATATCGAATATTATTCCGTTAATTTTCGTTATCTACTCATGATACAAAAAACTTCCAATAATTTCCGATAATTTCCGTTAATATTCAATAATTTCCGATAATTTCCGTTAATATTCGATAATTTCCGATATTTACTTAGGAGAGACGTAATCAAATGGCTAAAGAGTAAACCTAAAGGGTATTAGGTATCGAAAATTTCCGAAAATTTTATGATATAGTTATACACTAACGGTATCGGATATTAACCTAACGGAAACTCCCTTAACCGGTACCGTTATGTTAATAAACGGATATCCGTTGCGTTAAGGTTATCGGATATCGGATAGCCGTTATGTCGGATATTAACCTAACGGAATCCGGATGTTTGGAAACGGATACCGGATATCGAATATCCATTGACAGCCCTACGTGAAGACTTGAAGAATATGAAGAAGTAATGCGCTACAACGACGACATCATCCTTTCACTTGAGGTTAATAATATTTGACTTGAACTGTTTCATTCCCTAACGTATCTTTCAAGTCGTGCATATTGAAAACATAACTGCGAAGCTTTGAATATTATACTCTAGTTAGACATAGTATTAAGGAATTACAATACGAAGTATAGCGTCTATCTTTTGAACTGCGTATATAATACATCGACATAATCGTATGAATGCTATTGCGATTATGTATGGGTATAGGTGAAGATTTCGTCATAGGAAACAATGTTTTACATTCGTTTAAAGGAAGTAAATTCATAAACTTGTTTTGTGAATCGAAAGGAAAATCGCTAGGCTTATTGTTATTGTTATTCATTGCAAATCTTTTGAATTACCAATATGTGTGTTTAGTATAAAATCTCATAACTTGTTTATGTATCTTGGTAAAACTATCACAAGGCCTGACTTTTCTATTGGTATGACTTTTATTAGTGATACCGATCTTAAGTAATCACCTAAGATGGTAAGATTGATATCTTGAATTTGGTGTGACTAAATACTAGTCATTGGGTAACCGATCCTAGTAAGAGGTGTGACGGATCACAAGAGAGAGTGTAATCGATCCTTGTAAGAGGTTTTACAAGTTTTAGTAAGTTGGTGTAACCGATCCTATAACTTGGTCAACCGATCACAAGTATTACAATAAGAAGTGGTAACCGATCCTAGTACTTAGTTAGCCATTTCATGGTAACTAATGTAACCGATCCTAGTACCCACTTGGAGATAAAACCGAAACTTTATGTTCAGGTAGAACCGTGAAACCTATTAATGGTGATTTGATAGGATAATCAATCACATAGTTCTTGGAAGTCAGATGAACCAATTCTAAACTTGTTTGGAAGTGTGGCAAATCGGTTCCGAGATTGTAAATATGAAAAAAGATTTACAAAGTAAAGATGTCGACATACTTTGAACATGTGCAGTAACTCTTATCTTTTATTGTTCAAATATATTCCTTAATAGCTAAAGGAGAATCCCAGATCGAAATAAATTGATAATCTTTAATTAAGCTTTTTAGTTTTTATATGCTTTTAATTTCCAACAATTAAAATACATATCTGTAGCGCCCCCAAAGCTAGAAATTGACTAATCCAAGAGATTAACTAAGTAAAGAGGCACTAAGAATCTAAATCAACTACATATGGATCTTCACCAACACTTCTGTATCTTCCGACCTTCACTGATTCAATTGCTAACTTCAAATATCTGCTCCATCGATTGATACGAGTGGGAGAATAATTTGCAGAGAAAAGAGAAGAAGAACAGAGAAGTAGAACGAAGAAGAAGAAAGAGAAAGAATACGAGAGAAAGAGAAAGATAATGAGTCGAGTTCTTCTCCACACGTTTCTGGTGATAAGGACCGCGACCAATGATAAATGCACCTTCCCAAATGATAAGGGAAGCTTCGAGGTTTAAAGGAAAATGACTTATTTTTCCTTCATACAAAACTGATAATATCTTCTTCATCCGATATCCGATTTACGCATTCTTGCAGTCTATTTCGCATAATTTTTCGAGATCTATTTAATAGTACTAGTTTCATATCTAGATCGTTGTTAGATTAATTTCTATTAATTAATGTTCGTGTTAATCTAATCGGTTCATTAGCGGGTACAACGTGTCTTGACTGGTCTAATAGCGTTGACAATCTTGAGGATCGTCACAATATCTTTAGAAAATAAAAATTAGTAATGTGCATTTACTAGTTGGAGATTTTCTACTGAGATTTCGGTCAATGTTTGGACAGAGCATTGCCAAGAATTATGAAAACCGATTTTGGCTTTATTGCATATCTTTGAGAATATTCGGTTTTGGAAATTCCTTGGTGTCCAAACTTCTTTGGTCTATAAATATTGAAGTTTGCATTTCAAGAAAACTAATCCTCAAAGACATCAAAACTACCTAGTTGTGTTGTTACTGGTGGAGTCGTGTATTCAGAGAGGAAAGTATCCTAATTAGGCGAAATCTCTTACGACCGATCGTTTTAAAGACTTCTTTGGGATTGGGAAGCTCTACGAGTACCGTTGGTGGGAAACTAGATAATTGCAGTTTATTATTAGTTCTCGATTGATTTGATTGACTAACAGTTGTTGAACTTTGATCGCACCTAGTTTGTTTATGCTTGAGAATCTTCTCTTCTAATATTAGATTCACTAAAACTAGATCGAAGTTTCGACGGGGATGTTTAGACTGTTTGTACATCTAAAGACATCTTGTGATAATATATTGTTAACAGACTCCGTTCTGTGTGAGAATGATCACAAGAGGTTCAAGTTGATTGTATGCAGGTGTTTTTCGAAGATCAAAGAAGATATTTGGGTTCATAATCTTTGGTGTGCACAAAACTTGTTTCGGCTGTGTTGATGGTGGTTTTTAATTCAGGGTCAGAATCGTAAAACCCTATATTTAGCGCCGTCGTCCTGCAAAGGAATAAAGGCCATTTAAAAGTGATGAGTGCTCAAACCTCTTTATTTACACATGTATTGAACAAACTCAATTTATACGAAATTCATTCAGAATGGTGCGCACAGCAGTAATCCCAAGTATTCTGTGAATTCTATTTTATGCTAGCATTATTAACTAATACATGACTCGCCTGATATTTTCCCGTGCTACGTTCCTAGCCGAAATCTCAATACTGACATGACATGACGATAAATGCTCACTCTCAGCAGAGTAGAATGAATTTCCCGAAGTGTTAGTATTGGGATCCTCACGAAAATTCTCATACGAGTTACGTCTCTCTGACAAAAGAGATCGATGCGTTCATGTTCACACACTTTCAATTAAAAAGTTAGCGTGAATGAACACACGTTTATTCTTAAAGAAAGTCTGGATTGTTAATGTCAGTCTCAGAAACAATCACGGCCACACAGTTTGTCCGCGCGATTTAATAAGCATGGCCTATTCCTAGCAGAACTAGGCAATCACTATAGTGACCACCAGCGGGCCCACTTATGCCCTAGCCAGTCGGACATCACACGAACTCATCCCAGTACCGTCAAACTCCAACCCTAAATAGGGTGGCCGTGCTTCTTTGAAGAGTTTCGTTCGAACAATAGAATGTCCAGCGTAGTCTTAAAACGATCACGACCGTCCAACTTTTCCATCCTGTTTGGACGGCTTAGATCGCACCACGAATGATTGAGAAGCGCTAATGCACACATTAGCGGGCCCACTATACCCTTACCTGATCGGTTTGCTCACGACGTGGTCATGGAGCAATGAACGTTTGCCCGAAACATGATGGACGTGATGCTTTCCAAGGGTCGCGGAAGTCCACTAATGTCTTAAATCGATCACAACCATCCAACTTAGTCAGCCTATTTGGATGGCTTAGATCGTATTTAGGACCATCAGTAAGGTGCACATGCGTTCACGTTCAGCTCAACATGGATCCCATGTAATCGATCTCTCCAAAAGAGGATCACGGCATGCCAAACCGCTTGGCCAAAGTCACATGTGCTTGACTGATACAAAACCCTAATTAGGGTTTGTGGCGATGCACATCTTTCGTAGTTCGATCATGACCATCCATCTTCGCCAGCCTCAACGGAGGGTGTAGATATAGACTCAAGAGGTCCCAAGGATGTCAACGTGATCACCGTGGGCCCACCTTTGCGTGTGATCGGCCGACCTATGCAGACTAGGGATCGGCGCCTCGAAATGCACTCCCAAAGGTGGCATGCCACACGACTTTTTAAACTTCGCGGCAATATATTTCTGTCGCAAATCGATCACGACCAATCATCTTTTCCGGTCAAATTGAGTGGCCTAGATCGAATCTTTGTGGGACCGAGAGGTGTAGACATGCACGCCGGCGGGCCGTCTCCATGCATGCCTGGTCGGTTTCTCCAAAATTAGTGCCCATGCTTGGATTCGATTAAGCCAAAGTGGGGATATTGCACACCTCTAAAAAACCCTAAAATCCATCAACGACAGCAAGTATGTGCCATACATCATCTCGTCCGTCCAACTTTTCCATCTTGGTCGGACGGCTTGGATTAAAAGTTAGGCGATCAATGAAGCGTCTCAATGATTACCGTCCGCCACTCTGCCATAGGGAGTGATCGAATAGATGATGGCCCGCCCATGAGGCCTCCAAACGATCACTCGAAGATACTTTGACGTGCTGCCATTTTAAGACGCTTGATCCGCGACTTGTTCAATCAAGCTTTAAAACAACGATGCTTCATTCTTATATCGATTGCTTTGAGCTGCTTGCTTGAAAAACGATGCATTACATGCATCGAGCATACACGATATTTCATGAATATCAATTCCTTAAATAACTTAGTTATTTAACCTAATAGCACCGAATGATATTTCTTGAGGCGGGTCCCACGACCAGACCCGCTCATTTGAGACATCAAACATGTCACAAGCTGGGGGATACTTACTGGGGTATTGGTCTGGCGGTTTACAACGTGCGGCGTGCAACGCGCCCATTACGAGAACGTGTCAGGAGGCATTGACGGTTAATGATGATGAGGGAAGTGGGCAAAGATGTGATCGTGTGAAAATCACCTACACGACCACACTACTCCATCACTTCACCTCCTCCACTTCCTACGAGATGAGGGTTGCGCTCAATGACTTGTATAAATAGGTCCTCCGACCTATTTTCAAATAACACAGAGAAACCAAATGTTGTCATAGTATCCAGAAAACACCCAGAACTGATAGCTTACATTGTGAAATCCAGTTCAACATTCTGATACAAGTCATAAACAGCCAACACCTTCACAATCTCAACACCTTCTTCGCTTCCCTCCCTAAGATTAACCGTTTTCCTTCACCTTGTGACCGAATTGAATATGGAACGACCATTTCTTGGTTTAGGCCAGAGTCTTATAGACTGATTTCTCGAGCCTAAAAGCATTCCCGTGCAATGCATTAGTTTAAGGTTTGAACTCGTTTCTCATCAACACACCCCAAATTACCAAAAACATCAGAATCAGTTTTCACCCATAAACAACTAGCGACCACAGTGGGAGATTAATATCTCGGTTGCAAGATCAATTTCAATTTTTTAATTTTCTCAAAATTCAAAATGGTGGATCTTAGGTCTGGATCAGGGACCAATTCCGATGGGACTAGCACTGACAACACTCTCGGTGTTGATGTCCCTGTCAGTGACGCTACCATACATCCTGACAATGCGATCAATGCATCTCGAGGAACTACATCCTCTACTACCAACACCAGCGGAGCAGAAGATATTCCCTCGGTAACACCTCCCATCACCAGAGCCATATTAGCCGCAAACCCCAACATTTCTTCAAGTGTAACACCTCCATTCGTCACCAGAGTAGCCGCAAATCCCCCGTCAGGACGAGGGGCTGGAGGAATCAGAGGAGGCCAACCCCCTATTACCATTGTTGATTTGATGGAAAGGAAAGAAATTCTTGCTAAGGCTCAGACAGACATGGTTTCGACCCAGGAAGAGGTACTCACTTTTCTCAAGACATTAACAAAGCGATTGCCACAAGAGTCACGACATCCCTTGGAACCAACAAGGAGTACCTTCAACACGCCTGGCGTGAGTGCTTCAGCAGGACGTGCCTACCTAAACGAAGAATCCTGTATTTCTCCTGAACGCCCATGGGAAATGGACCGGCCATCCAACTTCATCACTCGTGAAGATCTGGAACGACTTCTCCAAAATCTAGGCACGGAAAACCCGGTGGACCTGCATCAGCACCAACATCCATATCCTCCTGATGTGCAGAGGGTTCCCCTACCGAGAGGATATTACTCTCCTCAGTTTTCCCTTTATGATGGTACTGGTAACGCTCGCGAACACATTTCTCGTTTTCTGGAATCCTTGGGAGAACACGAATACAATCACGTACTCCGCCTGAAAGAATTCTCAAAATCACTTACTGGAAGAGCATACACCTGGTATAACAACATCGGACCAAACAGCATATCAAACTGGTGTGAGATTGTCACCGCCTTTTACAAGAAGTATTTCTTCATGTCTGAGCAAATCACTTTCTCGGACTTGGGAAGAATGTTTCAGCGAAACAACGAGCATCCGAACGGTTACATCAAGAGATTCAGAATTCAAGCTTTGGACTGTCACGATCCAAACTTGAGCGAACAAAAATTGGTAGAGTCGTGCGTTAATGGTAAGGTTCCCATCTATCGTGCTTTACTGGAAAATCTTCGCTTCCAGACGTTCTCTGAACTTCATGAAGCTGCTAAGCGATCGGCTACGACCGCACCATCGCTTTCAGAAAGGACCATACCGTACAGGGGGGATGATGCATGCGAAAATCGATGGAACAGGCGTCTCATCAACAAACAATATAACACCAGTCCTTCGGTAAGCGTGGTAGGCGAAGGGGGGAAAAAGAAAGCTCCAACAACAGAGCAACAACCCAAACGCGCGGCGCCAGCACAGGCGACCCCATCCCGGAAAACCACGGCTAAAACTCCTGAAACTGGGGATCCTCCAGACTTCCCATTTCCAATATACGAAGTCATTGAACTACTAGAAGCATGGATTCAAGATGATGCGATCAAGCTACCTCCTCTCAGGCGTCCACCAACGGAAGAAGAAGAAATGGAGAATCCCAAATACTGTCGTTATCATAGGTTCGTCAATCACCCAACCAATGACTGCAACAAGTTGAAGCGCATTTTCAAAGAGAAGGTAGATGCAGGAGAACTTCAACTTGGAAACGAAGGAGTCAACAGAGACCCCCTTCATGTCAGGAGTTGTATGATTTCTGGGGATTCTGTTCACAAGACTGTACAGTTGATGATGAAATGGTTGTGTAAAATTCTGTATTTCTCTAAGACACAACGTCAAGACATGTTTGGGGCTCTTAACCGTGTTGTATCAGGCAAGCGTCTATTTCCAGTTAAGGAAGTTGCTTCTGTGCCTCAATACTTCCCAGGGAACGCAATATGTAACTAAAGACTCCTAATCGTCGCTCGCTTGAAGGATGTTGAGTTTGAAAACGTACTGATTGATGTAGCATATGATTTCAACATCATCACCGCCAAGTCCCTGAAAGCTGCAAAAATCTCGAATCATGACATTGTTCATTGCCCAATCACAATCAAAAATTTTGAAGGCGAGTCCAGAGACATTTATGGGTACATCGACCTCGAGATTAAGATAGGAGATGCTCGAACACGCAGTAAGTTTCATGTTGCAAAAGATTACCCGAACTATGATATGATTCTGGGGCGCTCATGGGTGCACGACAACAAAGCAAAGTTAGGGGTGTGTCCTTTGTCGGTGTTTATACCTAAGAGGATCTCCAACAAACCATCCAATCCCGAAGACTATTTTTTGCCGTATCAATCACTCACAAATGTGACACAATTACCTGGGGAGAGCCCGTCAGCATACGTTAAAAGATTCCGAACCGAAGTAAGTCTTATCGAACAACCCTTTTTGAAACCAGTCATTCCTCCTTTTGCTAAGTCCCGGGGACTTGCTCCAATCGACAACCCAACCGCCGTTAGGATATGTGAATGGGGTGCTGGTCCTTTCAAACGCTTTGTCAAAAGTTTAGAAGTTGTCTCGATTAAAGATAACGAGCCCAAGGACCAAGTGGGTATACAACGCCCAAACCCATTTCAAATTGGAGATTTGGCAATGAAGGCGACCGTGTTCAAGTTGGAGATGTGACAGTGAAAGTGATCGCAGTCTGATTCACCTACAAAAAAGAAAGATAATCCATACCTGGTGATAGATGTTATCTTAGGCGGCTACTGCAAGCTCATCAATGCTGACAAACTGGAAGGCGTGACGATTCACTCATGATGGAAATACCTAAAACGCTGTGCTACCACTTCCTCCAGCGTTATCCATACCTAAAGCGATGTGCTACCACTTCCTCCAGCGTTCTCCATACCTAAAACGTTGTGCTACTTTTTCCTCCAGTGTTCTTTTTAGTATTTCCTTCAGCAATTTCCCTTTTATCATGCAATATTTGTAATTCCTCTAAAAACGATTGTACTGCTTGCATTCGTAATTAGAGTTTCATTATTTTTAATAAAAATATTATTTCCCTTTAGAAATTTCTTTGCCTCTGAATCGTGACGCAAAGTCTCGAGCAAACTTAAACCCTCATTACCCATCAGTCCAAACTAGAAGAAACAAAACCCTAAGGAAGAAACATCTCTCAAAAAAACATTGGAGCCCTACATGCGGGAAGAAAAAGGCAAAGGGGATTCGTATGATTATTAAGATAAGTGCCTGGAAGAACGACCTACTCCAGCAATGAAGCAGCACCACTACAATAGGATTTGCGAGACTCTGCCTACTGGAAAACAAGTTCGTGGTTAATCTCTGGTTTCCATTATCGTATCGTCCTTCATTGTTTGGGATCGTAAGAAATCATCATGAAGACAGTACACATAAAACGCATCACGAGTTATATGCATGAAGAAGAAATAGCGAGATTCTATTATGACCTTGGAGAGTGTCACAATTGGGTCTCAAGATAGCGTAAATAAAAGAACCATTGTTTAATCAAACCTAAACTCAGTCGCTGCTGAGCAAAAAAAGGAATGTCTACAAACCATGAAAGCGTTCAACAATGAATAAAAGCAATCAACAAAGGGAAATCTAGTCGTCAGAAGGATCAACAACATCTTCGCAGGAACCGTTGGAAGCTGCTTCGAGCCTTCATCACAAGCCGCATCCTTCCTGGAAGCCACATCGACTTCCCCTTTTGATACCACTTCGATGCCTCCCTCAACAGTTGCTTCAACATCTTCCTCAGGTGCCGCTACTATGATCTCCTCAGCAGCCACTTCATCGTTCTCTCCGGCGGTTGCTTCAATACCCTCCACGGAATCTACTTCGACCTCTCCCTCAATAATTGCCTTAACAGCCTTCTGAGGATGCACTGGTTCGTCCATGTCAGAATCGAAGATGATGACTTCGTTACAGACAGGGTAATCATACTTGTTGTCACTAGAAGGACGCTGATGCTCGATCCTTCGCCGCTTTAGCCGAGCGGCAAACCTTTCAACTCTCGCACTCGGCAGCTGGGACGCTTCGTCGCGCCTCTAGTCTTCCTCCATGCCGACCGAAGCCAAGAAAGCCTGAACACGCTCCCGAACGAAACGTAGTTGCAGAAGAGACTTACCTCGTATGGCACGATCAGCTTCACGAAATGGAGGATCTATTCTGGCCATCACCTCCTAAAACACACTAGCCTCGGGTTTGTCAACTTCAAAGCTCTTCTCTGGATAAGTAGAAGAGTAATCATCACGAGCAGTTCCCATCATAGACTGCAAAAAGGGACGTTATGAACATACCAACAGCTGGTTAATAAAGTTGTCGTTATCAATCCAAATCAAACTGCATAATGAACACGGAGCAATACCTGAAACGAAGAAGAACAATTCTGCGATGGGGAGAAGGGATCAGCACCTTCTTTATATTCCGCAAATCAGCTAGATCCAGGGAAGAGAAGAAGTCTCTACTTGCCGTGTATAAAGGCTCTGGATACGGGATAACAATCAAACAAATACTTATCTATCTGATGATAACCGACGTGCATAGAAAACGTTCCCTACTCAAGAATCGAGCCAACCTCTACCCTGGTAATGTGCATCGAACTCCTCTTGTGAATTTCTTTCCCTGTGAAGAAGATGAAAGGAAATAAATCGGGTTCACCGGCCTGTTTAGGCCTTTGTAGAGATAGAATCATAAAAGAAATAGTGTAAAGGCCTCAAGTTATAACAGTAGTGAAAAAATGCAATTAGTGAGGCTCGGACATGCAATCTCCCGATCACTTGTGAGCTATGATTCCATTTTGAACAGTTAGATGTTGTGTTCATTTTGAATCTGAACCAGTACCAATAAGTATGTCTAACCATTAATAATTAAGCCAAGTTGTCAAGTAATAAAAATTTGTCTAAACTTCCTTATTTTCATAATTCTTTAACTTTTACTACCATTATTATTAATTAATATGATACGTTTCTAACTTTTTTCTTTCTTTTTTTATGAAGCACTATCCTTTCTATATATGCCATTATCATTATCCTTTTTTCGAAGCATTATCCTTTCTATATATACCATTTTCCTTTCTAAAAATACCATTTTTTTTGAAGCATTATTATTAAGTAATGAAATCATATACGTTTCTAACTTTCTATATATATCATTATCCTTCATTAATAAGTTTCCTAAGTTTCCATATTAATAATTTTATTTAAATTTTAAGTGCAATATGATTTCATAAACAAAATTAAGGAAGTAAATGTCACTATTTTCCCTAAGTATAAAAAATGCTTGATAATTACATCACAGATTTCATTAAAATGTTATACTATTCTATTATGAATAATTGTTTCTTATTGAACCATTTTATCACAATATATCAAAATAATTATTAAAAAAAATTATAAAAAAATAATAGAGTATTAATTTTATTTTGTGGATGTAATCGTACTAACAAATGCTCTTAGCTCAGTTGGTTTCTCAGATTAACGAGGGAGCTCACCCTCAAACCCTGACAGCCTTAACTATTTTTTTAGATTCAATTAACTGGAGATGACAGGCTAGCCTGAGCCCGATCAGGCCTGGCCCAGTAAAAGCAGGACAGGCTCAGGCTGGGCTTAGCTATGGTCACAGCAGGCCAGGCCAGTCTACTATGCAGGCTTATCCAGGCCAGGCCACAGGCATGGATGGGCTGACAAAAACCATGCGAGGCCTGTCCGGGATGGCTTGTTTGACACCTCTACAGGGGACTTAATGTTGATGGTGGTTTTTAGTTCAGGGTCAGAATCGTAAAACCCTGTATTTAGTGTCGTCGTCCTGCAAAGGAATAAAGGTCATTTAAAAGTGATGAGTGCTCAAACCTTTTTATTTGCACACGTATTGAAAAAACTCAGTATATACGAAATTCATTCAGAATGGTACGTACAACAGTAATCCCAAGTATTCTGTGAATTCTATTTTATGCTAGCATTATTAACTAATGCATGACTCGCCTGATATTTTTCCGTGCTATGTTTCCAACCGAAATCTCAATACTGACATGACATGACAATCAATGCTCACTCTCAGAAGAGTAGCATGAATCTCCCGAAGTGTTAGTATTGGGATCCGCACGAAAATGCTCATAGGTGTTACGTCTCCCTGACAAAGAGATCGATGCGTTCACATTCACACACTTTCAATTAAAAAGTTAGCGTGACTGAACACTCATTTATTCTTAAAGAAAGTATAGACTGCTAATGTCAGTCTCCGAAACAATCACGACCACACAGTTTGGCCGCGCGATTTAATAAGCATGGCCTATTCCTAGCAGAACTAGGCAATCACTATAGTGACCACCAGCGGGCCCACTTATGCCCTAGCCAGTCGAAAATCGCACGAACTCATCCCAGTACCGTCAAACGCCAACCCTAAATATGATGGTCGTGCTTCTTTGAAGAGTTTCGTTCGAACAATAGACTGTCCAGCGCAGTCTTAAAACGATCACGACTGTCCAACTTCGCCAGACTGGTTGGACGGCTTAGATTGCACCACGAACGATTGGGAAACGCTACTGCACACATTAGCGGGCCCACTATACCCTTACCTGATCGGTTTGCTCACAACGTGGTCATGGAGCAATGAACGTTTGCCCGAAACATGATGGACGTGATGCTTTCCAAGGGTGGAGGAAGTCCAATAATGTCTTAAATCGATCACAACCGTCCAACTTAGCCAGCCTAATTGGATGGATTAGATCGTATTTAGGACCATAAGGAAGGTGCACATGCATTCACCGTCAGCCCAACATGGATCCCACGTAATCGATCTCTCCAAAAGAGGATCACGGCGTTCCAAACTGCTTGGCCAAAGTCACATGTGCGTGACTGATTCAAAACCCTAATTAGGGTTTACGGCGATGCACATCTGTCGTAGTTCGATCATGACCATCCATATTCGCCATCCTAAACGGAGGGTGTATATATAGACTCAATAGGTCCCAAAGATGTCATCGTGATCACCATGGTCCAACCTTTGCGTGTGATCGGCCGACCTATGCAGACTAGGTCCCGGCGTCTCGAAATGCACGCCCAAAGGTGGCATGCCACACGACTTTTAAACCTTTGCGGTAATATATTTCTGTCGCAAATCGATCACGACCACTCATCTTTGCCAGTCAAATTGAGTGGCCTAGATCGAATCTTTGTAAGACCGAGAGGTATAGACATGCACGTCGGCGGGCCGTCTCCATGCATGCCTGGTCGGTCTCTCCAAAATTGGTTCCCATGCTTGTATTCGATCAAGCCAAAGAGGGGATGTTGCGCACCTCTAAAAAACCCTAAAATCCATCAACGGCAGCAAGTATGTGCCTTACATCATCTCGTCCGTCCAACTTTGCCAGCTTGGTCATACGGCTTGGATTAAAAGTTAGGCGATGAATGAAGCGTCTCAATGATCACCGTCCGCCACTCTGCCACAGGGAGTGATCAACTAGATGATGGCCCGCCCATGCACCCTCCAAACGATCACTCGAAGATGGTTGGACGTGCTGCCATTTGAAGACGCTTGATCCGCGACTTATTCGATCAAGATTTTAAGATGCTTCATGCATATCGATTGCTTTGAGCTACTTGCTTGAAAAACGATGCATCACATGTGTCGAGCATACACGATATTTCATGAATATCAATTCCTTAAATAACTTAGTTATTTAACCTAATAGAACTGAATGTTATTTCTTGCGACGGGTCCCACGACCTGACCCGCTCATTCGAGACATCAAACATATCACAAACTGGGGGATACTTACTGGGGTATTGGTATGGCGGTTTATAGCGTGCGGCGTGCAACGCGCCCATTACGAGAACGTGTCAAGAGGCATGAACGGTTAATAATGATGAGGGAAGTGGGCAAAGATGTGATCGTGTGACAATCACCTACACGACCCCACTCCTCCTTCACTTCACTTCATACACTTCATACGAGATGAGGGTTGCGCTCAATGACTTGTATAAATAGGTCCTCTGACCTATTTTCAAATAACACAGAGAAACCAAGTGTTGTCATAGTATCCAAAAAACACCCAGATTTGATAGCTTACATTGTGTAAGCCAGTTCAACATTCTGATACAAGTCATAAACAACCAACACCTTCACAATCTCAACACCTTCTTCGCTTCCCTCCCTAAGATTAACCCTTCTCCTTCACCTTGTGACCGAATTGAATCTGGAACGACCATTTCTTGGTTTAATCCAGAGTCTTAAAGATTACTTTCTCGAACATAAAAGCATTCCCGTGCAACGCATTTGTTTAGGGTTTGAACTTGTTTCTCATCAACACACCACAAATTACCAAAAACAGCATAATCAGTTTTCACCCATAAACATGCTGGAAAATGATCCAACTATAATCAGTTTATCTTTGTGATAGATTGGATTGATTAGTTGAGTAGATCGGTACAATATAATT
Source organism: Papaver somniferum (assembly GCF_003573695.1). Taxonomy (NCBI): domain Eukaryota; kingdom Viridiplantae; phylum Streptophyta; class Magnoliopsida; order Ranunculales; family Papaveraceae; genus Papaver; species Papaver somniferum. The sequence goes on from NC_039358.1 coordinate 80,056,483, forward strand.
CTTTGTGATTCAAAGTATTGATTGTTTAATCTTAACAATTACTTTGGTAGTTGTTGAAAAGATAGATCTAAGGACCTGACAAAGGAGTTTATTGGGATAAACGGAAGATCCTCTTTTCAAACTCATATCACTTGGTTGAAAAGAGTTGTTACCAAACAGACTTGTTGTTCCTTTACTATTTGGAATACGAACCAAAGGAATTGTTCCAAGTACATGACTTACTACAAGTGGGAGATGGAATACAGACGGAACTAGGTGAACTATAGGTTTAGTTTCTTGGTCTCAACTATACGAAGTTGGTTTTATTTTGTATAGAGGCTTAATCCTGAGAGTGTACAACTCTGGACAAGGTCCCGGGGTTTTACTTCATTTGTGATCTTCTCGTTAAAAAAATCTTTCCGTGTCATTTACTTTTATTTTCCGCAATTATAATTGTTGTTATTATAATTTCAAGTAAATTACACAAACGTTAATTCCTATTTACTTGATAGCAATCATATTGTGTTTGGTTAAGTACGAACCTTTTATCAAGTAAGCATACTTCGTTGTTTTATTGTCTCGATCTTGTATCCATAGTCAATCACAGAAGTTATCTTGTTGTCGTATTGTCTCGATCTCGTATCCATAGACGATCACACGAACTGTGAACCGATTAGTTGTATTGTCTCGAATCAGTCCATAGACAATCACTTTCGTAGAAAGGACTTATAGGTGGAAAAGTTTTAGGTTGAGGTATATTTGGGTACCCTCGTATTTTCAATTGGTATCAGAGCAGGAAAACACGAAAAGATCTAACAATCTGTGTTTGGTGCGATCCTACCTATAAGAATTGAATCATATGAACGATTCGATTAATGTTTTAAATATTTTAGATGGTGTTAAAGAAGACTCTGAAGAATATTTTTATGCTCTTGTTAAGATGTTAGATGAAGAGATTGAACAGAACCAGTCACATACTGACGAGATCAGTAATATCATAATTGATAGAGAACTGGTGAAAAACATAGAAAATTCTAGAATGACAGATTCTCAAAAATGTTCAATTTTATCCAGCCATCTTGAACAGTCTAATAAGAGACGTACCAGGAACCATGTTCAAAAAGAATGAAATTGTTTAATTCAGAAGATTTGTTTTACAAAACGTCTGATTAATCGTGTTAAGAAACTTTAAGAACTTAACGAATCATCCTAAATACGGTGAACAATGTCTTGGAGCATTTGCACTTAAAACAACTTCACTGTTCCAATGGTTTCTAGATAGTGGGTGTAGTAGGCATATGACAGGTGACCTTTCTTGGTTCACAAAAACAGAAGACTACAAAGGAGGATCAGTAACCTTCGGAGATGGAAGCAGCTGTCTTATTAGCAAAAAGGGTACATCAAACTTACAGGAGTTCCGGAAATCCATTATGTTGTTTATGATAAAGGAATGAAATAAAATCTTTTGTCAGTTAGTCAAATTTGTGATAAAGGTCACAAAGTTATCTTCAATATGATAGGTTGTGATACTGAAGATAAGTCCGGAAAAATAATTTTTCGAGGACGTAGAAGTATGAATAATTGTTATCTCCTTGATATACAATCCAATTTATACTGTAACTTGACTAAGGTGGAGTCAACTCATTTGTGGCATGAACGCTTCGGTCATATCAACTACCGAATGCTAGGAAAGATCATTAATCGTGAACTTGTCAAAGGCGTTCCAAAAATAAATACTTAAGTAGAAGGTGTTTGTGGTGCATGCCAAAAGGGTAAGCAAGGAAACATTTCACACAAACTTTCTCGAGACATAACCACTCGTGATCCTCTCGATCTAATTCATATGGATCTATTTGGTCCAATCCAACAAGAAACTGTTGGAGGAAATAAGTATGCTTTAGTAATGGTAGATGACTACACACGTTTCACATGGGTTGCTTTTCTGAAGCACAAGAATGACACTCTTGAGGAGTTCAAAATCATTGTGAATAGAATTCAAAATGATCAAGGTCGCAAGCTTAAGAAGATAAGAAGCGATCGTGGTATATAACTCAAGGATACGAAAGTATATGAATACTGCAATAGTCTTGTAATTACTCATCAATTCTATGCTCCTTTTACACCTCGGTCAAATGGTGCGGCTGAGAGAAAGAATAGAAATATTCAAGAAATGGCAAGAGTAATGCTTCACAATAAAAACCTACCATTAACCTTCTGTGGGGAAGCTGTATTTACAACTTGTTATCTTATAAACAGAGTTTATTTAAGATCCAAAACGCTACCCCATATGAATTGTGGTGTGGAAGAAAACCCAATCTAAGTTATTTAAGGGTTTTCGGAAGCAAATGCTATATTCTCAAAGACATAGAACATAGAGTAAAATTTGATTCCAAAAGTGATGAAGGAATTTTTCTTGGGTATGCTTCTGACAGTCGTGCCGTCAGGGTAATCTCAGAACCAAAGTCATGATGGAATCAATTAACGTGGTTATTGATGACATTAGCGATTTTTGTCAAGACAATCACACTGCAGCATAGCTTCCTCCCTCTGAAACTGTTATTAAAGAGAAACAGACTGAAGTCGAACCATCAGTTGTTCCTTTAATTAGTGACACGGATGATAAAGACGATAATGAAAGTATTGTTGAACAACCCAATGATACTGAAAATATTGTCCAAAAACGTGCTAAGTGGTTACATCAAAGACACTCTTCTGAAGACATCATTGGAGATGCCAATGCTAGAGTTATGACTCGAAGAGAACTTCAGAATGTCTGTCACTATTCATGTTTTCTCTCTTCAATAGAACCGAAAAATATTGAGGAAACACTTAGTGAACCTGCTTAGGTAAACTCAATACATGAGGAACTTAATCAGTTTAAAAAACAAGATGTGTGGGAACTTGTTCCTAAGCCGTCAGGAGTAAACATCGTTGGAACAAAGTGGATCTACAAGAACAAATCAGACGAATTCGGAACAATTGTCAAAAACAAAGCTAGGCTCGTTGCTCAAGGATATTCTCAAATTGAAGGTATTGACTTTGATGAAACTTTTTCTCTTGTTGCTCGTTTAGAATCAATAAGACTTTTACTTGCTTATGCTTGCTATCTTAAGATAAAACTTCTTCAAATGGATATTAAATCAGTGTTTCTGAATGGGGATTTAAAAGAAGAAGTATTTTTTGCTCAACCCAAAGGATTTGAAGATCCATTATTCCCAGATCATCTCTTAAAACTCAAAAAGGCCTTGCATGGTCTAAAACAAGCTCCAAAATCTTGGTATGATAAGCTGACATCCTTCTTACTTGAAAAAGGATTCTCTAGAGGTGGTGCTGATAAGACACTCTTCACCAAATGGAGTGGAAAAAATGTTCTTGTAGCAGAAATATATGTAGATGGCATCATATATGGATCCACCTCAAAATCTCTAACAGATGAATTTCTGAATATTATGAGTTGAGAATTCTGAGCAATGTTGGAGAATTATCATATTTTCTTGGCTTGCAAATACAACAATAAAAAAACAATATTCTTCTTTCTCAAGAAAAATATGCAAGGAATTTAGTTGAAAAATTCGAACTTAAAGGCGTAACACCCATGGCAACTCTGATGCCAACTACTGGAAAACTTCGATCGAATCCAGGAGAAAAATCAGTTGATCAGAAATTATACAAATCTATGATAAGAAGCTTGCTTTACTTAACTGCAAAAAGACCAGATTAGTGTGGGATGTTTTGCAAGATTTGAAGCAGATCTTAGAGAATCACATCTCAAAGATGTAAAACGAATCATAAGATACATTAATGTTACCCTAGATTATGGTTTATCATACTCTATGGATACAAACAACAACCTTGTTGCCTATTCAGATGCAGACTGGGCAGGATGTGTAGAAGATAGGAAAAGCACCTCTGGTGGATGCTTCTATGTTGGTCAAAATCTTGTATCTTGGCACAACAAGAAACAAAATTCACAGTCTTTGTCAACTTGTGAAGCAGAATATATTGCTGCCGGTACATGTTGTACTCAACTTTTGTGGATGAAGCAAATGCTCATTGATTACAGAATAAATATTTCAACGATGAACATCCTTTATGATAACTCAAATGTTATACGCTTGACTAAAAATCCAGTTGAACATTCTCGTACTAAACATATAGATATTAGATATCACTTTATTATAGAATTATATGATAATGGAGTTATCAAAATGGAATACGTGCCATCTGAACGCCAACTTGCTGATATTCTCACTAAACCCCTAGATATGGCAACATTCAAAAATTTAAGGAAGTCTATTGGCATTGTCAAGGTACATTAGTACCTTGTGTTTCAGGGTTTCAACTTTTGCATTGCAATAATTAAAGCCGGTTTTCAACCTTTCTCTAGTAAAGGTTGCTCTTTTTTATTGTTCTTTTGTTTTGCGAGAGGATGACAACATAATGGGGGAGAGTTCTATCTTGAATTTGTGCTTAATGATATATCTTAAGGGGATAAGAGGATGCGGAATTTGAGGTAACGAATTTGTTAGTTAATTGTTTTCCTGTTTAAGAAAAGCCTGATTTTATTGCATATATTTATTGCGTTTTCTTAACAAAATTTCGGTACAATTGATGTTTTATTCCATTATTTGTATATGGAAGTGTGTGTGATTCAATTGTTTCCGGTTAAGAAAATTATGGTTTGGTATCAATTTTTAGGCTTACGAAATTTCGGTGCAGTTGTGGTACTTTAATGTCTATGTTGTTTCAATTGCTTCCGGATGAGGTAAATAATTATGCAAGTTGATTTATTTGGTTTGTATGAATTATTTATGAGTTAACAAAAGATAAGGTCTCCGGAATGAATTGTCTAGTCCAACTCGATTTCCGGATAAGAGAAACTAAGTTAATTCTGATCTTATTTAGATTTATCAAAGTGAAGGTTTCGATTATTCAAGTCTAATCGAATGCCTTAACAAGAAATGCTAGTTAACTAACCTAATACTTGTATTGTTTAAAAGTGAAAGCTCTAAGTTATTGATGAGAATAACTAGATCCTGATGAGAAAAATAGAGTTAATTCTGATCTTTATTTCGGTCTTATCGAACAAGCGATTGTATTTGTACAATCGGTTTAGTAAAGGAACTAAGGTGCTTAGTCGATTTTTGGTTTGATAAACTATTAGGGAAAGCTGCTTCGGGAAATTGTTTCCTTGGTAACATATCAAAACAAAATTACTTCGTAGTTTCAGTTTTGATATTGGTTATCTAAAATGGTGTGTGGAACCCTCGTGCTTAACTCTTATAGGTTGCAAGTCACTTTGTAAGATCCTTTTGGTTTTGTTAGAGCATAGATAGGTTGAACCCACCAAGCGTTGGTATTTCAAGTTTGGTTGTCATATTTTAGTGAACCAAAACTCATTTAAAGAGTCGCCTGATTATGTACTAGAGTCAACTTCGTATAGGTTAGCTTGAAAGTATTAGCATATGAGACATTACAAGTATTACATGAAGACTTGAAGAATGTGAAGAAGTACGGAGCTACAACGACGACATCATCCTTCCACTTGAGGTTAGTAATATTTGACTTGAACTGCTTCATTCCATAACGTATCTTTCAAGTCGTGCATATTTTAAACATAACTGCGAAGCTATGAATGATTACACTCTAGTTAGACGTATTATTAAGGAATACAATACGAAGTATAACGCTTATCTTTTGAACTTCGTAATAAGATATCGACATAATCATTTGAATGTTATTGTGATTATGTATGGGTATGAGGTGAAGATTGCATCCTAGGAAACAATGTTTTGCATTAGCTCAAAGGAAGTAAATTCATGAACTTGTTGCATGAATCGAAAGGGAAATCGCTAGGCTTATTGGTATTGTTATTCATTTCATATCTTTTAAACTACCAATATGTGTGATTAGTATAACCGTTCATGACTTGCTTATGTTCTTGGTAAAACTATTCAAAGGTTTGTATTGGTATGACTTTTATTAGTGAAACCGATCTTAAGTAATCACCTGAGATGGTATGATCGATTTAGTATTATTGCTTTGACCAACTTTAGACAAAGGGGGAACCGATCCTATGAAGAGGAGCAACCGATCCCAAAAACGGAATCGATCCTTGTAAGAGGTGCAACACGTTTTTAATAGATGGTGGAACCGGTCCTATGAACATGTGCAACAAGTTTTTAGTGAAAGGGGAACTGATCCTATGGACATGTGCATCAAATACAAGTATTTACCATAAGTATGTGGGGAACCGATCCTAGTACCTATTCAACCGAATTTTTGAAAAGCTAGTGTGACTATGCACAATACTCACATGCAGGTAGAACCGAAACTTGTTTTGGTAGAACTGTGAAACCCATGATTTGTGATTGAGTGTTCTTGATCAATCACATAGTTCTTGAAAGTCATATGAACCAATTCTAAACTCGCTTGGAAGTGTGGAAAATCGGTTTCAATATTATAAGTATGAAAGAGGACTTACAATGTAAAGATGTTGACATGCTTTTAACATGTGCAGTAACGCTTATCTTTTATTGTTCAAAGATATTCCTTAATGGCTAAAGGAAAATCCCGGATCGAAAAATAAGTTGAGAATATTTTAATTAAGGTTTTTAATTTTATTTTTGGTAAATGAAAATTAGTAATTTTCATTTACTCATTGGAGATTTTCTAAGAGATTTTCGGTCAAAGTTTGGACAAAGCATTTCCAGGAATTATAGAAACCGAATATGGAATATATTGCATATATTAAGAATATTTTCGGTTTTGGAAATTCCTTGGTTTCCAAACTTCCTTGGCCTATAAATACCAAAGTTTGCATTTCTAGCAAACTAATCCTCAGAGCCAGCAAAACTACCTAGTTGTGTTGTTAAGAGTGGAGCCGCCTATTCGGAGAGGAAAGTAATCTAATTAGGATAAATCTCTTACGGAAACTCAGTTTAAAGACTTCTTTGGGGTTGAGAAGCTCTATTAATACCGTTGGTGGGAAACTAGATAACTGCGGTTTATTATTAGTTTTCAATTGATTTGACTGACTAATGGTGGTTTAACTTTGATTGCACCTAATTTTTTTATGCTTGAGAATCTTCTCTTCTGATATAAGATTCACTCAAACTAGATCGAAGTTCTAACGGGGATCTTTAGACTGTTTGTAGATCTAAAGACATCTTGTGATAATCCATTGTTAACAGACTCCGCTCTCTGCGTGATTGATCATAAGAGATTCAAGTTGATTGTGTGCAGGTGTTTATTGAAGATCTAAGAAGATTTGAAGACAAAGTAGACTTTGAAGATTTCTGATTTGGTTCATAATCTTTGGTATGCACAATACTTATTTCGGTTAAAGAGGATCCACTATAATCAGTTTATCCTTGTGGTAGATTGGATTGATTAGTTGAGTAGATCGGCATCAATACGTTTCTTTGTGATTCAAGGTATTGATTGCAAAATCTACACGATTACTTCGGTAATTGTTAGTAGATAGATCTAAGGACCTGACAAAGAAGTTTATTGGGATAAACTGAAGATCCTTTTTTCGAACTCACATCACTTGGTTGAGAAGAGTTGATACCAAACAAATTTGTTGTTCCTTTACTGTTTGGAATACGAACCAAAGGAATTATTCCAAGTACGTGAATTATTTATAAGTTGGAGGCGTGGGAATACAGACGGAACTCGGTGAACTATAGGTTTAGTTGCTTGGTATAAATTATAGGAAGTTGGTTTGATTTTGTATAGCGTCTTAATCCTGAGAATATTCAGTTCTGGACAAGGTCTCGGGGTTTTTCTGCATTTGCGGTTTCCTCGTTAACAAAATCTTGTTGTGTCTTTTACTTTTCTATTTCTGCAATTATAATTGTTTTTATTATAATTAGAAGTAAAATACACAAACGTTAATTCCTATTTACTTGATAGCAATCCTATTGTGTTTGGTTAAGTCTGAACCTCTTATCAGGTAAACATACTTCGTTGTTGTATTGTCTCGATCTCGTATTCATAGACGATAACACGAAGTGTGAACCGATTAGTTGTATTGTCTCGACTTAGTCCATAGACAATCACTTTCGGAGAAAGGACTTATAGGTGGAAAAGTTTAAGATTGAGGTATATTTGGGTACCCTCGTCTTTTCAATTAGTATCAGAGCAGGAAACACGAAAATCTCTAACAATATGTGTTTGGTGCGATCCAACCTATAAGACTGGAATCTAAAAATAGTTTTTATAGAACCTGATAATGATTCAGTTAACGTAAAGCAAGACATAAAGAGTTTTGGATTAACACTTGATGATGGCATCTACGATTCAATATTTGAAGACCTTCATGAAAGGTAATCTACTAGACAAGTTCATCTTGTTAATGATGTAGAAACTGGTGATAACTGGTGTTTGAGGGTGAAAATGGTTTCTGCTGATTTTGGTAATTTCGGGTGTGTGGGTAAGAAACGAATTTAAACCCTAAACAATGTACTGCAAGGGAGTACTTTACATTCGAGAGATCAATCTGTACAAATCCGTCTTAAACCAAGAAATGGTCGTTCTAGACTTGCTCAGTCACAAAGTGAAGGAGAAGGGTTGTTTTTGGGAGGGAAGCGAAGAAAGTGTTAAGACCAGAATAGTTGATTCTGGAAGAGTAGTTGTTCTCTACGACTTGTATCAGAAAGTGGGAAGCTAACAGATGGAAAGCTAGCAAATGTTTTCTGAGTGTTGTATTCTCCTGACATGAACTTTTTGTTCGATGGAAATAGGTAATGCCTATTTATACAAGTCGAAGTGAAACGTACTCTGGTCTCATTAAGAAATGGAAAACAGGTGAGTAAATGGGAGGAGGTGGTAACCGGTAACGCTTGGAATTTATGTTCCATAAAAGAAAGTGTTTCATCGTTACTCCCTGTATTTACTAACTGCCTCATCCTTATGAAACTTTCTTATAACGAGCGTAGTGTACGCCGCATGCTGTAAACCGCCAAACCAATACCCAATGAGCATCCCCCAGTTTGTGACATGCGTTGATGTCTCGAGTGTTTTCGTGGAAAACATGTAGCACGTTGTTGTTTTCTGGCAAGTTGATCTTGGGAGACTTGCCGGCTCGGTGGTGACCTTCAACGGTCGAGATTTTGCATCTTAAGAGGAAAGGTAGTCGTTGATAATTGCAACCCTTCGTTTGGTAGCCAGTGGCATGAAAGCATGATCAATATGGCTTTAATATGGCCTAGTTTAGGCGCGACCAAAAGTTAGGGTTTTGGCTTTGTTTAGGCGCGACCAAAATAGGGCCAAAGGTTGCCATGCGCTAGCTGGTAACCTTGGATGGCTAAGATCTGCACCTTAGATGAAAAAGTGGTCGTTGATTGTTGCAGGCCTTCGTTTTGGTAGCCGCATAGGGAAGGACGGTATGGCGTGGTGTCATGAACTTGTTCTAACAGTTCCAAAGTTGTTAAGGGCTGACCCATTACTATGGGGTATCCGAGTTGGTTAGTGGTAATTACCCTATAATGAGCCGTTGTTAATCATGTTTACCAGTCACCGTGTGAGTCACACGTTCTACTGTCTTGGGTAGTCTTTATATTCCTAGTTCTGCAGATTGTTGTTCTTTATGAAAAATAATAAGAAAAACTATTTTTTCTCTCCCAAACTTCTGTTCTCCCCAATTCAATCTCTATCCTTAGAGATTCAGAGATGTTTCTGTGCTAATTTGTAGTGTATATCACTACAATTGGTATCAGAGCACTCTTTCCTGAGTGACCTGGTTACAATGGAAAATCAAAAGGAATTTGATGAGATAGTTATGAAGGTTGATTCTCTGAAGAGCATTCAACAAGACTTAATTAGGGAATTCAAGGATAGTTGCAACAATCTTTCGCCACATCTTATCACCAGCATTAAGAATTTATCTGCTGAACTGAAGGCCGTACATGATAGATTGAGCAAAGTAAAAGTGTATGAAGGTTTGCCGGAACCCTCATCTGGATTCACACCCAAACTTGATGCTGATCTGGAAGTAACTTCTACCGAGTCAAATCAGCAAGTGATTTCATTCATCATTCTTCAAATCCACCAACAATAGAAGAAGGTGATGGTAGATCTGAGACCAAAGCCCATTTCTATATTGTCTACGGAGTTGGTATTCTAGGTGAAGTTCAGTCATATCAGAGAAATTCGATGTTCCTTGAATATACCAAGAAGGTAAACCCTTCAATTTCTACTCGTTAAATCAGAATTTTACTGGTGAATTTGTTCAGGTTGAATATCGGAAATGTATCAGTGATGAAAACCTTAATCAATCTATCTCGTATATATTCATAATTCTCAAGATGTTTTCATTCTTACTCATACCTCGAATTACTTCTTCGTGTGTTGGTTTACTTCTTCCTGATTATAGTCGTATGCTTTTTGATCGTGGTAAAGAAAATTTAATCAGTGAGGTGGATTCTTATTGTTATTTGAGAAATTTTAAATTTAGTCTTGCTTCTTGTTTGATCATTCCACTAGAGAAATATGATGAGAAATCTTCATATGAGCTTATTCTTGAACCTGGGTACCAATTGGATTCCAGATTTACGAATTTTGTTGTGTTTGTCTTTGTTAAATGTGGTGACAATTGTTATGGTCGGAATACATTTGCAAGAATGTCAGATAGAGATTGTATCTCCAGTTATGCTTGTGGCCATTCTTTGGTTGCTCGAGATAGAATACATGAGACCAGTTTGAGGAATTCTTATTCAAAGGTTTTAATTAAAACAAGTTCAGATTTATCTCAAAATTTACCAAACTACAAGGGAAGCAGTACTTTGGAGTTTGTTCATATGTTTGCAAGTTGTGGAGACTGTTTATATAGTACCCTGGGTTGTGCTCAAAGGGTATTTGATCGAGGAAAGTTGTTTGAAAGGGTCAGGAGGTGTTCTTATTACAATAAAAGAAGTTCTAATTTCAGCTTCTGCATACTTAACTTTGGTTGGATTATCTTGAATGAGTTGATTTTAATGCATAATTTGAATGCAAAGTTTTTTCCAGTGTTGTTTTCAGAACACAGGTATTATTTTATACTTTTGCTCTCCAAACCGAATGTGTTTGTGTTTGCTAAAAATGGTGACAATCATGGTGCTCGCAAGTTGTCTGATAAAATATTTCAGCAAGTTATTCTTCCATAGACTAATGGGATACTTCTAGCGACAAGGGAAAACAAGCCACAGAATACTCAAGAACTATTTGCTCAACTGCTGCTGAGAGATTTCAGACTTTCTACACACATGGAAGAGGATTGGAAGGAGTTCATAGAACAGGAAATAATATCAGTCAACAACACTATGCTACTAGCTTGGAAGTTAAACCTTCTAGAGTTGAATCCTTGGGTTTGCGTACTAAAGAGTGAACTATTTATATTTTCTCGGCCTGGATAGTATGGGAAGAAAATGCATGGTAGTGTTGTACAGAGTTTAAGTGAAGATGCAGATTCCTTACTTTGGAGGCTTTCAAGTGGACTATCTATTGGTATTAATCTTCTCCATGTTGGTTTAATGAAGACCAGTATTAATGCAAGGGAAAAAAGAGACATATCGAAGATTCTCGCGGGGAGTTTAAGAGGTAACTTTGAAATTCTTTCGCTAAATACTGTAGCTACAGTTTGTCATTGGTTCTCTACAGGAAAGCTTAGAAGTATTCTTCATTGTGCCATGATATATAGAGCATCCAATGTACCAGCTAGTGAATTGTTCTCACAAGAGTGGATGAAAGTGTTAACTCCAGAAGTTAATTTTGTTAGACGCCATGATTATTCTATTATGGTGGCTCTGTTAGCTGTTGGGAGTTATTGTCAGCTCCTGAAGGTGAGTTTCTTCTTGCCCAGTCCCTTTCATATATATATAATGAATGATGACCAAAATACCAAAAGTAAATTTATGATGGCAACTATGATTCCTGGCTTGCTTGTTCTCAACACCTTTGAGGATGTTTGGAAAATTGTTCGGTTGAAGAGGGGTTCTAGAGGAATGGAGTGCTGGGTAATGCTCGCAAATGATAGTGTTGGTGAAACCAGTATACATGAATGGTTGGAAGAGATGCTTATGAGAGTTAATGGTTCTTTTATTCATCTAGGAGTTGCAGGTTTGAAATTAAAAGTCGTGGTAACTCAAATATGCAGCTTTATAGAAGATAATGGAGTTGTTTGTGATGCTATACTTGGCATAAGCAGATTACAAATGAAGATTATATTAAAAGAGTTCAGATATGTTGTTACAAGAGATATATCTTCTATGAGATTTATAGAATCAGTTTACTTGTCTTCAATTATGGATTCCAGTTTGAAATTTGGAATTGATTCTTCTGACAGCAAGATAAATTTCAGATGGGTCATAAATGTGTTTAATTAAGGGTCATATATTGTTGTTGGAAGCTGGAATTTTTTAACTTTTCTTCCAGGATGCGTAATACGAAGCAAGACTTGTGAATGTACAACACCACAGTTTGGATGTTTCATTCGGAATAACCAACAAGTTTGGATGCAACTGAAGCCCTCCACATTTAACGGCACAACACCACGGGGAAAAAAATAGAATGTCAACTCCATGCTAACAAATCATTTCCATAAACTCTCATATAGCATTGCAACTACAACTTCTAATTCAGTTAGATACCACATTACAAGGGTCACTATGCTCGAACCGTGGTAGGTGAAGGTAATCCTGGTAATTGCACTGTATAAGTTATCTACCGATAGTAGCACTGGGTTCTCTTTTAGTCGAGGGTGCTGGAAGCAGTTATTCGTAACTGTCATAAGAAAGAGTCTGGTCAAGTACGTTGTACTAGCAGCTGAGTATCTCATCGTAAATAACCAACAAATTTTTAAGCAACTTCAACTGTCCAAGTCTACTGGCATCGCAACAGAAGGGAAAGAAATAGCGGTTGAATCTATGCTGCCAGTAAATACATCTCAGGAATCCTCAAAACGCATCGCTATTTCAGCTCATGATTCAGTTGAAGGTCGTCATGTCCGTAGATTCATTATGCACAAACTTGAGATGAATACTTCATCTGTTGAGAAAGATACGCATCTTGAGCTAACTCACACCAGTAAAGAAGTCATCTCAGTAAGGGATGGGAAAGAGAAGTTTTATGTGCTAGAAGGCAACCTGAAAATTCATGTTGATGGCTCAACTGGAAGTGAGGTAAGGGCTCTGATTCTCGGAGGTGCTTATACAGTCATTTTTACAACTATTTTGGTTTCGTTACCTATGGCTGCGAGTGACGTCTTTACTAGCATATACCAAGAAGTGGGTTCTGAAGATACGAAGTCTGTTTTCTTTGTAGAAATTAAGGGCTTCAGCTTTTCAGAGACCCGGGTGTTAAAGTTTGCAAAGTTCATATTTCTTATTATATTCGAGGAGGGGCTACTAGTCTGCAACAACTGTGCTCTTCATCGGTCAAGATCATTTCATATCCTTGAGGACAAGCATGATTTGAAGGAGTGGGATTTTTCATGAACTTGTTCTAACAGTTCCAGAGTTGTTAAGGGTTGACCCATTACTACGGGGTATCCGAGTTGGTTAGTGGTAATTACCCCATAATGAGCCGTTGTTAATCATGTTTACCAGTCACCGTGTGAGTCACACGTTCTACTGTCTTGGGTAGTCTTTATATTCCTAGTTCTGCAGATTGTTGTTCTTTATGAAAAATAATAAGAAAAACTATTTTTTATCTCCCAAACTTCTGTTCTCCCCAATCCAATCTCTATCCTTAGAAATTCAGAGATGTTTATATGCTAATTTGTAGTGTAGATCACTACATGTGGCGCGGCAAGGTGGTTGGAATGCCATTGGCACATATGGCATGCCTTGGCACGGTTTGGCGTGGCCAAAACTAGGGTTTTCGGAAAAAGGTTACCATGCGTTGTTTGGAAACCTTGGACGGCTAGGATTCGCATCTAGGATGGAAGGGTGGCCGTTGATTGTCGCACGTCTTCGTTTTGGTATCCGCATAGGGAAGGCCGACATGGTATGGCGCGGCAAGGTGGTTGGAATGCCATTGGCACATGTGGCATGGCATGCCTTGGCGTGGCCAAAACTAGGGTTTTGGGCCAAAGGTTACCATGCGTTGTTTGGCGACCTTGGACGGCTAGGATTTGCATCTAGGACGGAAGGGTGGCCGTTGATCATCGCACGCCTTCGTTTTGGTAGCCGCATAGGGAAGGACGGCATGATATGGCGCGGCAAGGTGGTTGGCATGCCATTGGCACATGTGGCATGGCATGCCTTGGCGTGGTTTGGCGTGGCCAAAACTAAGGTTTTGGGCCAAAGGTTACCATGCGTTGTTTGGCGACCTTGGACGGCTAGGATTTGCATCTAGGATTCAAGGATGGTCGTTGATCGTCGCACGCCTTCGTTTTGGTAGCCGCATAGGGAAGGACGGCATGGTATGGTGCGGCAAGGTGGTTGCATGACATTGGCACATGTAGCATGGCATGCCTTGGCGTGGTTTGGCGTGGCCAAAACTAGGGTTTTGGGCCAAAGGTTACCATGCGTTGTTTGGAGACATTGGACGGCTAGGATTTGCATCTAGGATTGAAGGGTGGCCGTTGATCGTCGCACCTTCGTTTTGGTAGCTGCATAGGGAAGGCCGGCATGGTGGGGCCAAGGCAAATGGCGCGTATGGGTTGGCATAGTGGGGAAAAGGGTTTGGCACGGACGACTTGGCATGGTGGGGCCAAGGGTTTGGCATGCCATTGGAGCATGGTGCGGATAGCATGGTTTTCCATTGGCACAATGGTGCGGCTGGCATGGTTGGCATGCCTTGGCACGGAGATGTGGCTGGCATGGTTTGCCATTGGCACAGTGGTGCGGCTGGCATGGTTGGCATGCCTTGGCGCGAAGATGTGGCTGGCATGGTTTGCCATTGGCACAATGGTGCGGATGGCATGGTTGGCATGCCTTGGCACGGAGATGTGGCTGGCATGGTTTGTCATTGGCATAGTGGTGCGGCTGGCATGGTTGGAATGCCTTAGCGCGGTAGCATGAAAATTAGGGTTTGGCATAGATGATGTCGGTCAATGTTAAGGGTTCTTCCGTGGAACATAACATATAAAAAAAAAGGTACCTTGATAATTCTTACGTAGGCATGGTGATCGATTCAATAAATGTTCTAATGGTCATAGTGAAGTTATGTCATTTGTACGGTTTTACGATTTTAACCCTACGATAAAAACCACCATCAACATTGAGTCCCCTGCTTAGCTCGGAACAGGAGCATTGTTGCGAGGTAAGCATAAGATGGTGACGGGAAAGGACAAAATCGAAACGACAATTCGTGGAAAGATGGTCAGGAAGGTCCGACTAACCTTTTTCGAGAGGTAAGGAGAGTCCATGATCCTCGTGTTTGGCGGCCTTGCGTAAATTTTTTTCGTGGTGTACACCGTAAAGTGGTGAGATGAATATCATCGGCTTAGTCTGG
Source organism: Papaver somniferum (assembly GCF_003573695.1). Lineage (NCBI taxonomy): Eukaryota > Viridiplantae > Streptophyta > Magnoliopsida > Ranunculales > Papaveraceae > Papaver > Papaver somniferum. The sequence continues at coordinate 80,071,900 of NC_039358.1, forward strand.
ATATGCATCACCTTGGCTGGGTCAGGGAACATCATGATGCATGCTTGGCGAGTTGTCAGTGTTGGTGCGGTTAGTCATGGCGCGGACGGCTTGGCATGGTGGGGCCAAGGCAATGGCGCAGTTTGGTGAGGCAAAGCATGCGCGGACGGCTTGGCATGTGGGGCCAAGGCATGGCGCGGTCCTGGTGAGGCGCATGGTGGACGGCTTGGCGTGGTGGGGCCAAGGTAATAGCGCGGATGGTCTTGGCATGGTGATTGGTCTTCACGGTCCCGGTTGCTTCTTTTCCTTACTTGACTCAAATAGGAAGTCTTTTCCTTATTCAAACTCCCAAGTATCACGCCTATAAAAGGGGGCCGTCCTCTCCTTTTACTTCACACCTATAATTTTTTTTTATTCTAGAGGTGTGGTAACAGTAAAGCGGACGAGTGAATCCCAGGTATGTCTTCCAACACTTCCTCTTTAACTTGCTTTTCTTGTTTTTTTTGTTAGTGCAAACCCTAGCTGTAGGCATACCTTTTCATGAACTTGTAGAAATGTTGTCCTTCTGTTTTGGTATGAATCCTAGCTGTAGGTATGCTCTGCACGAACTTGTAGTAACATTTAGGCGTGAATGCCGTAGTGATGTTGGTCGCCTCAATTACCGTGCAAAGTAGGCATGCATGAGCTGGTAATTGTCATTCCCTTCCCGTGAAAACCTAGCTTCTAGGGTTTACTCCTTTTTCCTGGTGCGTCCGTGTGTATGGTTCTCGTGGTGAGGCGTGCCTCCTCGGCCGGGAGAAAATTTCCCGCTGTAGGGTACGGTCTTGGCATGAGGTGGTGATGCAGGGTCTGTCAGTCTCCATTTCTTTGCCTATGCATATTATGACTTTGAAAAAAATTGGCTTGCGTCCAGGATGGATCTCCTGTGTCGAAAGATGTTGGCAATTAGAATCCAAACATAGATGATGAGTTCTTTACAACATCCGCCAAGATTAGGAGAAATCATCCCAAGTATGTGTCAATTCTTCTGACTGGTCCGGAAAGTGAAGGAGAGGCCCGGTCGGCTCGGCCAGGAGGTGTTATAAGGTTTTATCTTCATAGGAAATAGTATCATGCTTCTCCTATTGACTTTAAAATATCTGTGAGTCTGTTTCATCCCTTTGATAAATGGATGTGATTCATGATGATCCAGGAATGTGTAAAAGCCAGTTTGACCAAGGCGCAGATCATTGATGCTGTCGCGGCTTCCGCAGTACTTCGAATTAGGAAATATATTCCAGGATTGGTTGCTTTTATTTACAGATGGTGTCCAGACACTCACACGGCCATATGCAGGTGGGGTGAAATTACTATCTCCTTAGAGAGCGTGGACGTGTTGTTGAACCTTCCCGTAATAGGAAACCTTAATGTCAAATTGTCTGCAGATGAAGAAGAAATGTACGCTACTCTGGTTTCGAAATCAAAAGGATTTGTTTGGAAAGAAAACGAGACGAGGTGCTTCTATGGTTGGTGGGTGTCTCAGTGGTTTCCCGATGAGTTGGAGCCGAATCAGAAGAATAGCACGCTTCATGTCGCGGCGTTCTTGGCTCTTTGGTTATCCAGAGATATTTTTGATGACAGCTCGGGTAAGAAGGAGATAAGACAAGAACTTATCAAGTTTGCCATAAAATTGGCAAAAGGTGTCGTTCTCCCTATTGGCGACTTGTTTTTTGGTTCTCTGTACACATACTTTGATCAGTTGGTCGCGGACATGTGCGCTTCAAATGGTTACATGAAAGTGGATTTGTATATTCATGACGCCTTTCTCCAAGCGTGGTTGTGGGAGCACTTCGAAAGGTATACTCCAAAACCGTTGGCCGTACTTCCCGAGTCTTGGGGTGGCTCTAGAATACTGCGCTGGTCGAACAAGCGCACAAAGATTGGTTTGAACCTGGTTGAATTCCTTGACAACTCTCACACGGTAAATTTTAGTCCATGGGCTCCGGTGCATGCGTTCATAACTCATATCAGTACCTTTGCTCCTGCTCCGAGCATGTCTTTGTCTTCTGATAAAGAGGATATGAGTATTGGAGATATGGTGTTCATGCGAAGCTGCACGCCGGTCATGTGCCGTCTTTCTTTCGAGGATCTTGAAAAGCAGTCTCTTATAATATCGATAGGGCGGCTCGGCATATGGGTTTTGACCAAGGGGTCCCACTTGTTCGTCAGCCGGTTGTTCCAGAAGTCTCATTGCCAACTGTTCTCGATGCTACTGTTCTTGTGTCGGGTAAAAGTCTCCCTTTACTGCTTGCGGAACGAAATCCATCAACAACCTCCAAATATAACATATTTTGGCAGGATAAGTTTCTCATTTTCCATGGATTCGTGAATGATGTGGTAGAAAACCGTCGCGGTAAGCCTTGTCCTGCGGTTTTAGCGGAGCATCCACTGCTGAGGGATCCTTCTTCTCCCAAGCGAAAATCCGTTAGCCCGAATGCAGATAGTCCCCAAGTGAAGGAGCGAAGATCTAAAATCCATGCAGATGGTTCCCAGTCGGTTTCGACAGCCCTACCGAATTTCAGTTCGTCCAATACGCGGGTACGTGTGATTTTCCTCTTGACTTTAGTTGAATCGTTTATATCCTTGTTTCTTTTCTGAGTATCCGTCTTTGTATCTTGCATAGGGTCTCAGCAGCGTGAACGCCTTTACCAAACTTGCAAGTAGTCAGAAAACATCGCTTCTCAAGACGGAGGGTAGCGGTGCTGAGCCTATCCATGGCGATGGGGAACCCGAGAAGGATGAAAGCTCAGAGTTCTGTGATGGCGATAATAGTTCTTCCGACAGCAGTGCTGAATCTTCCTCTAGCTAGTATGAAAGCGAATCAGTGAGTCTCCCGCATGTTTTTTTTTTTTTGGAAAATATCTAATTCGTGATGTCATAGGGGGAAACCGTTTCTGAAGATGGCCCTGAGATGAAGACTGGTGGTGATACAGCTTTGTCTCCAATTGTGGCAGCCGTACCGGGCGACCTTAAAATGGACGTTGATCGATATGAAAACGTCTTTGTGACTCAGACAATGGAGAGTACTCCAGTTTTCGTTAGGAATCCCTTGTCGGTTGCTGATGTTGACGCGAGCGCCACTTTCAACCCTCCATACCTGGTTCCTTATCCGGATCATGTGTTGATTGGGGGATTTAGTGTGCCAGCCAGACATGCGACGCTATACACCAAGATATGGGAAAGCTACGAATATATCGCCACGACCAATAAGGTTACTAGTCGATTTGCGTTGGTTAAGCATGTGGAGGAAGCTTTGTCTTCGATTGACGACATGTGAAACGTAACCGGTAATACTTTTTTTGAGGATGTAATCTCGAGCTGGAGGTTCCATCGTGACATGTGTGTAAACTTCGAGTTCAATGTTCCTTGGTTCGTTGAAGGTTTCTCTGAGGTTAAAAAGTTGCTGGTCGAAACAGTCGAAGGTCCTTCTGCGGATATGGTGAAGAAGCAGGAAGCGGAAGTCGAAAAATTGTCCAGGAAGCTGAAGTTGAAGAGGGCAACTCTCCAAAGCACGAAGGAGGCTCTTGCTAAGAAGAGCAAGCCATTGTTGAAAAACTTTCCTTGAATGTATTTCTGTCTTCTGAACTTCTTATTTTTAGGCTTTTTTTTTAAAAGGAAAATGAAACGCCTAGTTTATGGTTTTGATTTCTTGGATTTTGGGTTGATAGACAAATATTACCTTGAGGGTTTTGGATTATTCTTTTGGAATGCAATTTTTTGGAATGGATTGTTTTGGTTACGATTGCAAGTGACGCAAACATCCCAGGAAAACCATGGAACCGTGAGCGTTGCGTGTTTGTAGATGACATGGGGTGAAACATAACATGGCTATCGGTTTTATCATTCCCGTGAAAACTTGAAATAACAAACCATGTATTTTGTCTAGGTAAGACTTACTCGGTTTTTCAGGTCTCTTGATGAAAAGGGAATCTTCCGGGTGTGAGACCGAGCTTTACGGGAGGCACCGCCGTGATTGTGGAAAGTTATGATAATCGAGTCGTCGATCTCTGGTTGGATCGTTCGCTTTTAACCTCTAGGCAGTCCCCAGTCATCCCTCGCCGTGTCAAGACTGATAATCGGGTCGTCTGGTAACTGAGTCGTCGATCCCTGAGCGGATCGTCTGCTTCTACCGTCGTCGAAGCATGAGATCGATGGTCTAAAATTGACATTATAACCGAAAGATCAATCTCCCACTGTGGTCGCCAATTATTTGAGGGTGAAAGCGGTTTCTGCTGATTTTGGTAATTTCGGGTGTGTGGGTGAGAAACGAATTTAAACCCTAAACAATATACTGCAAGGGAGCACTTTAGATTCGAGAGATCAATCTGTACAAATCCGGTCTAAACCAAGAAATAGCCATTCCAGACTTGCTTCGGTCACAAAGTGAAGGAGAAGGGTTGGTTTTGGGGAGGGAAGCGAAGGAAGTGTTGGGACCAGAATAGTTGATTCAGGAAGAGTAGTTGTTTTCTACGACTTGTATCAGAAAGTGGGAAGCTAACATATGGAAATCTAGCAAATGTGTTATGAGTGTTGTATGCTCCTAACCTGAACTTGTTGTTCGGTGGAAATAGGTAATGCCTATTTACACAAGTCGAAGTGGAATGTACTCTAATCTCATTAAGAAATGGAAGACGGGTGAGTAAATGGGAGGAGGTGGTAACCGGCAACGCTTGGAATTGATGTTCCATAAAAGAAAGCGTTTCACCATTACTCCCTGTATTTACTAACCTCCTCATCCTTATGACACTTTCTTATAACGAGCATAGTGTACGCTGCACGTTGTAAACCTCCAAACCAATGCCCAATTAGCATCCCCCAGTTTGTCACATACGTCGATGTCTCGAGTGTTTTCTTGGAAAACATGTAGCATGTTGTTGTTGTCTGGAAAGTTGAGCTTGGAAGACTTTCTGGCACGGTGGTGACCTTCGACGGTCAAGATTTTGCATCATAAGAGGAAAAGTAGCCGTTGATTATTGCAACCCTTCATTTGGTAGCCAGTGGCATGAAATCATGATCAATATGGCTTTAAGATGGCCTAGTTTAGGAGCGACCAAAAGTTAGGGTTTTGGCTTTGTTTAGGCGCGACCAAACTAGGGCCAAAGGTTGCCATGCGTTAGCTGGTAATCTTGGACGGCTAAGATCTGCACCTTAGATGAAAAAGTGGTCGTTGATTGTTGCAGGCTTTCGTTTTGGTAGCCGCATAGGGAAGGCCGGTATGGCGTGGCAAGGAAAATTGTTAGGCATGCCATTGGCACATATGGCATGCCTTGGCACGGTATGGCGTGGCCAAAACTAGGGTTTGGGGCCAAAGGTTACCATGCGTTGTTTGGTTACCTGGGACGGATAGGATTCACATCTAGGATGGAAGGGTGGTCGTTGATCTTCGCACGCCTTCTTTTTGGTAGCCGCATAGGGAAGGCCGACATGGTATGGCGCGGCAAAGTGGTTGGAATTCCATTGGCACATGTGGAATGGCATGCCTTGACGTGGCCAAAACTAGGGTTTTGGGCCAAATGTTACCATGCGTTGTTTGGCGACCTTGGACGGCTAGGATTTGCATCTAGGATGGAAGGGTGGACGTTGATCGTCGCACGCCTTAGGGAAGGCCGGCATGGTATGGCGCGGCAAGGTGGTTGGCATGCCATTGGCACATGTGGCATGGCATGCCTTGGCGTGGCAAAAACTAGGGTTTTGGGCCAAAGATTACCATGCGTTGTTTGGAGACTTTGGACGGCTAGGATTTGCATCTAGGATTGAAGGGTGGCCGTTGATCGTTGCACGACTTCGTTTTGGTATCCGCATAGGGAAGGCCGACATGGTATGGCGCGGAAAGGTGGTTTGCATGCCATTGGCACATGTGGCATGGCATGCCTTGGCGTGGTTTGGCGTGGCCAAGACTAGGGTTTTGGTCCAAAGGTTACCATGGGTTGTTTGGCAACCTTGGACGGCTAGGATTTGCATCTAGGATTGAAGGGTGGTCATTGATCGTCGCTCGCCTTCGTTTTGGTAGCCGCATAGGGAAGGCCGGCACGGTGGGGCCAAAGCAAATGACGCTGATGGCTTGGCATAGTGGGGCCAAGGGTTTGGCACGGACGGCTTGGCATGGTGGGGCCAAGATAAGGTGCAGTTGGCTTGGCATGGTGGGGCCAAGGGTTTGGCATGCCATTGGCGCATGGTGCGGCTAGCATGGTTTTCCATTGGCACAGTGGTGCGTCTGGCATGGTTGGCATGCCTTGGCGCGGAGATGTGGCTGGCATGGTTTGCCATTGGCACAGTGGTGCGGCTGGCATGGTTGGCATGCCTTGGCACCGAGATGTGGCTGGAATGGTTTTCCATTGGCACAGTGGTGCGGCTGGCATGCCTTGGCGCGGAGATGTGGCTGGCATGGTTGGCATGCCTTGGCGTGGTAGCATGAGAATTAGGGTTTGGCATAGATGATGTTGGTCAATGTTAAGGGTTCTTCCGTGGAACATGACACATAAAAAAAAAGTTACCCTTGTAATTCTTATGTAGGCATGCTGATCGATTCAATAAATGTGATAATGGTCACAGTGACGTCATGTCAGTTGTATGGTTTTACGATTTTAACCCTAAGCTAAAAACCACCATTAACAACTGGGAATCATGCCTAGAAAATCAGTTGGATGAAATATCCGATTATGGTGACTCAGATATTGATCGAGATGTGGATGATGAAATCTCAAAATACTCCAAGATACTGAAGCCTTTTGGAAAAAGTAAACTCAAAACTTCTTATGTCATTGATCTCTTAACTCCTCTATGTCGCCAGAACAAGAAGTTGAGAAAAGTTTTTCAAGGACAATATTGTGGTTCTCACACCACTGAATATCTTCTTAAAGATCGTACAAACAATCTAAATTCTAAGAAATTAAAATGTGAAAATCTTCGAAGAGAACTGTTTTTGTCGGAAAAGAAATGTGCTGAATCGGAAGCAATGTTTAACTCTCGACAAATATAGGGTCTTGAAGAAAAAGCCAGTGCTAATCTCTTTCAAACAAAATTTTTAGAGAAAGAGCGTGATGTTGCTCTTGAAAAAATTCACTTGTTATAAGAGAAACTTGTTGAATCTGATGCAAGGATTAACTTTCAACAAAAGAGTTTTGAAGAGAAAGAAGGTGTATATATCTAACGAGAAAAATACCTTGAGGCTGATCTAGTTGGTGCTCTTGATAAAATCAAGATGTTGGAAGAAGAAAATTTGTACTTGAAAAAATCCAATGATAGCACAAACAATTTATCCTCATTTTTAGTAGAAGGAAGATATCATGGTGATACACGAGGATTAGGATATAAGGAATCAGATGCTTCCAACGATAACAATGAGATAAAATTTGTTAACGATACAAATTCTTTTCAACCAGAGGCTTCCATTGATGACAAAGACGCTCATATTTCTTGTAAAGAAGAAAAGTCTGTCAAGCCTAAGAATAGTGCTCAACCAGCAGTAATCAAAGAAGGTATTTCTGCTAATGTCAAGAAAGCAACAACGTTGAACAAAGATAAGAAGAAGAAGAAGAAGAAGAAGAAGAAAACTCGTCGATCTCCAATGCAACAGGATCCACAAAAAGGTAACATTAAAGCTCATACTTCGTATATTTATACTAAGCATTGTTATTATTGTGGTAATAAAGGACACTTGCAATGGGGATGCAAAGTTCGTAAGATGCAAGATGCACTTTCTTTTGTATCAAACGAATTGGTTAAGTTTGCTCCTCATAGGAAATCATATCGTTATTGTCCTAAGTTTAGGCAAAAGAATTATTATGATGATAGTTAAAATTTTGCATATCACTCGACAAGATCATCTCATTAAAAACCCAATTATAGAAAGAGAGATGGCTTTTCATAGATGGTGGATTTTCAACAAGGGTTAAAATCGTAAAACCATAATTATACAAGCTCCTGATCCAGCAATCAGATGAGTATTGAGGCTCATGTCTCTCTTCGAAGCATGAAGGCTCATGCTGCATGAATCTCTAACTGAGAATACTATCTCTCAGAGTATATGCATATGCGCAGTCTCTCAGCTGATGCAACGGCGTATCTCATGAATGCTGAGCAATTTCAGTAATTGCTTCTATATAGAATCGAAAGATTAGACGGCTCCTAGATGACTTACCTGCTAGTATAGAGCAATAACGTCTTCAGGATGTAACAATGTTTTCCCTAACTATGTAAAGAAAATATGACGCTTCAAAGAGCTCATATCTTTCAACTCTCAGATAATTAATGCTCCTAGACAGCATGCCTGCTAGTATAGAGCCATCAATTAATTATTTATAATATTTAAATTCATTAATTGAATATCTGGAAACATTCTATGTTCTTCATAATATTTCGTTACTTCAATTCATGGTTTTCCCAGTAGGATTCCATGGGTTAGTAATAAATATTCAACGATCGATATCTGAGCAGCTATCAAGTAAGCCCCGACTAAAATGGTGCAAGTGTACTCATCAATAATGCACAAACGAGCACCTTAATGCACGAACGAGCATTCCAAAACACGAAGGAACGATGAACCTATGCAAAATAGGAAGAAAAATAAAAATAATAAAATATTAGCAGAGGCGCTAGGGGACTGGGCTCACCGGCCGGCCAATCACGCCGTGACTAGTCCCACGCCCAATTCTGTATTTTATTATTTTTTATTATTTTTCCCTGATCTCATGAAAATCCCTTCATTTGAATAAAGGAAACTCCCCAGTCTCATGGTGTTTCCTCGTATCAAAGAAATAATAAAATTTACGAAAGGTGTCGTGGAACCGGGCCTACTAGCCGGCCGGCCATGTCCTAGCCGTGGCCGGTCCCACACCTCATGATTCCTTATTATTTTATTATTTCCCTTATCCCATGAAAATTCCCTGATTTCATGATATTTCCCTCAACTCATAAAAATTACATAAAATTAAGGAAAAGCTCACGAGACTGGGTTCATTGGCCGGTCGGCCATGCCCTAGCCATGGACTGTCCCACACGCCCATGTCTTATTATTTTAATATTATTTGTTTCCCTCATCTCATGGAAACTCCTTCACTTCAATAAAACTCCCTAGTTTCAAAAAACTCCTTGATTTCATGATATTTCCCTCAACTCATGAAAATAATATAAAATTAGGAAAAAGCTCACGGGACCGGGCTCATTGGCCGACCGGCCATGCCCTATCCGTTGGTCGGTCCCACACTTCATGAATCCCTATTTTATTATAATTATTTCCATAATTTCATGTAAATTCCTTAACCTCATGAAGTTCCTCAGTTTTATGGCATTTCGCTCACATCAGGGAAAATACATAAAATTTCATAAAATCGGGAAAGGTGTTGCGGGACCGAGCTTGCTAGTTGGACAACCATGCCCTAGGAATGGCCGGTCCCACACCTTGCAATCCCCTATTTTATTAATTATTTTCATCATCTCACTAATATTCCCCAGTTTCAGCAAAACCCTGAATCCTTCATATTTTCTCAAAATGTTGCTCAAGCGTGCATCAGAAAATATCGAAATTCTCCGAAGTGAGACGCAGACATTATGGTGACACGGGCATGTATCCTTGACCGACCAAGGATGATCCTAAGGCTTGCAAATATCCGGTCCCACATGTTTTAACAATTTGACCTAATTTTCTCAATTGCTCATATTGGGTCCAAACTCTTCTCAAACAACTTGGAGTTTGCTCAAACGACCATCAGTTGGTCCCACGACCACCAAGGGCCGGTCTCATGCCCTCTTGGCCAGTCCCTCATCTCTTTATAATTAGGTTTCATCACCTAAAGCTGAGACGAACATTATTTTAATAAATGATTAAACCAGCATTTAATCATACTTTCACCAACTGGTCTTCAAGAGACTTTGATATTTTTGCTCATTCGAGCATTTGGGCATTACATGGTCGACTCGTCATCCCATGTAGCCGGTCCCTCCTTCACTCTATGGTTGATTTTCAATAAATCATCAGTTGATCAAAATTAGGGTTTCAAATCCAGAGCTCTGCAAAAACATAATCTTGAGCAGATTCAAACATTAATAATTTTACATTGATCCCGTGATCAACACTTTAATAATTACGCTCGCCTCAGATGCCGACATCTTAAATTAGCATTTTTTCTCAGACGAGCAATATTTGGTCAAGTAAGGAATATTGGTTCAGCTATCAATATTCAACGATACCAACAATTCATCAAACGAGCAAAATTTGCTTAATATTGGTTCACTATCAATGTTCAACGATTCAGCAACATTTAATCACCTTAGGTTATCAACGTTTATCCGATACCTTGGTCTCAACAGAGATGTTCAATTCATGAGTCTCAGAACATTTGCAAATTACGTTCGACTTAGCAATACAAAGAATCATCGTCCCATAAAGTCAACAACTGACTCCACAATCACGAGATGTCAATCGTGTCACATGGGGGATATTAACTAGGGTTTTGGTCTGGAAGTCTATGGCACATGTGTTCATACACACGACGAGAATGTGAGCAAGTCGTGAAATCAGTTGGAGGAGTTAGCAAAGTAGTGGGTGGAAAATTAACCAAGTCTCCGCACGATGAGGAACTGGTTTTGACACGATTTCCCACTTCCCCACTCTTTGACTCCAGGAACTGTCACACTTCATGGGATCAAGGTGTTTACGATTCTAGCAATATAAATAAGTCTCTGAATCATGATTGAAACAATGGAAAATCTCTGGTCAAGCAGACAACACGAGATTAACAACTCAACGTCTGAGAAATTACTCTCAACAGAAAATTCAATCAATCAGAGCTTATCTTATTTCTTTATGCAGAATACAAAACACACCTACAATCTTTGATCACCATTGATCTCACACGTTTCTCAGCTTCCCTCCTACAGATCAACCCATCCTCTCTTGTGACCGAATTGACTCTGGAACGTCCATTGTCTTGGTTTAGTACGGAGTCCTACAGATTGATATCTCGAACTTAAAACACTCCCTTCTTGCAGTGCATCTGTGCAAGGTTGAGTATTTGCTCGGTTCAAGGAGTCTCCTCCGCACGGTCATCTCCTTAATCCCGTAAAAACCAGTAAATCGTTTTTCCCCATCTACAGATTGGCGACCAAAGTGGGAGATCATTCTCTCGGTTGCAATCTCACATTTTCTCAAGATGGTTGGTCGTAGGTCTACTTCAGAATATTCATATTCTCACAAAATTCTTTCAAATGGCGACATTCCTCATGCTCGTTCGAACGACTCTGGTAACATTCATCATTCTTACTTCACTACTCCTTTTCTCTCTATCGATGCATTCGATGAGGAGATCCCGTCATTGGGCGAATTGGTGCAGAGACAAGGAGTATTGGCCGGAAACATCAATCGGTTGAAATAAGCGATCGATAACTTCTTCACCTGTATGGCGAAATTGACAAGGCTTTTGGGAGCAGAAATGGTGGAACGTTCAAACTCTATTGACGCACCCCAAACCAACAGTTTCACTACTTATGAGAAGCCGGTGGATCAGGAAGTCACACACTTGATTGAAAATCTATGTGAAATCCTGCACTTCTCAAGGGATCAACGTACAAACACGTTCGCCGCACTCAACCAAATATCATCAGACGTGCAACTAACCCCGTCATGCCTAGCAGTTGAAGAAACATCCATGATGTCTGAGCATTCGATCAACAACATCACATTCGGAGAAGAAGACCGCATGGCAGATGAAGGACATAACCGAGCCTTGTATGTGTCTGGTTTTATCAAAGACTCTGAATTCAAAAGAGCTCTTGTCGATACGGGCGCTTCTACAAATATTATTACTATGAAAACTCTCAGACCGGCCAAGTTCCCAAAAAATAAAATTGTTCGCCATCCCATCTTGATGATAGGTTTTGAAGGAATCCAGATCCATACGTATGGATATGCATACATAGACTTGAAGGTAGGGCCTATTCAATCAAAGGCCAAATTTCACGTGATCGACCAAGAGCCTGATTACCACATGATACTCGGAAGACCGTGGCATGTTTGTCAATGTTAGTGATCAAAACTATAAAGTCTTAATTTCTAGTCTATTATAGCTAAGTCTCAGACTAGGATAGAAAAGTGTAGTTGAGCTCAAGGACTTCATGGAAATTCATCATACAAGAAGAAGAACTACTCAAGGAACCAGTGGAGATTCTCGACAAAAAGGTATGTGAAGACTTGAACTTATCTATCACTCAAAAGTCTATCTACTCTATATCCTACTCTTTGAGACAAGAATTCGTATGATATATATATAGACTTGGATTATACACATTTGGTATTTCGAGCCGAGTATACCTCGCCTATCTATATCTCGAAATATATGTTGGTAAGCTTTTCGCTTCGATCAAGTTTATCTTTACCTAGTGGCGAAAGTCATGATATGTTGCAATCACTTTGAAAATTGCTTTGACGAGAAATGGTGTAACAACTATATAACGTCCTCTAAGAATGTTTCAATGATTGAAATGAGAGTTTACATTACATAACCAATGATGGACATAAAAATTGTTGTGGAAACACATTTATGTATAAGTCATATTCCTTGAACCAAAGTTTGCGAACTTTGTTGATCAAGAGAAATCGGAAGTATGGAAAGTGCCAAGTCCGCGAATTCAGCCCACGAACTGCCGAAGTTCTCAAACCCGGGAATTTCTGCTGGAGTTAACAAACTACTTGCGTGATCCAAGTTCGCGAACCCAGTCCGCGAACCGGAGAAGTTCTCATACCCGAGAATTTATGCTGGAGTTTGTGAACTCTATCCGATTGCTTAAGTCCGCGAACCTAGTCTGCGAACTAGAGAAGGTTATATATCTGAAGATGATTTCTGAACTTAAACTTATAAAGACTAAGGAATGCAGTTTGCAAACCGTAGCTATAAAAGTTCATGAACCGATTCGAGTGAATAAAATCATCTTTGCTTCAATTGTGTCTTGTGTATTACATAAGATTTCCCTTGAAATTGAACAACTCTCTAACTAGTTCATTTGAGTCATTTGAACTACTTATGGTGAAGAATAACATGGTTGATATGAAATGCTCATATGGATAACCATTTGGTTGACTATTGTTGAACCAACAAGTGCATACGTTTGGGTACGGTTAACAAACCTAGAAGCGTGCATTGTCAAGTGTGTATAACAAGCTAAGTTTTTGGTATAACGGTTGAGAAATATTATCTTGAATCTAAATCAGGTTTTCATCTAACGGTGGATATTGTTTGCTTTGTTACCAAGGCAAAACCCTGATTTGAAAGACTATATATAGGAGACATCTAGTATTGTGCAAAACTAATCCCCACACCTTATGTGTGATACTAGTTTGCATACTAGAGTCGATTCTCCTTTAACCCTCTGGTTTTCTTTTCTCAAACCGGGTTAAACGACTTAAAGACTTCATTGGGATTGTGAATCCAGACCGATGCTACTTTTATCGTAGTTATGTGACCTGATCTTGCATCTTCTATCGTACGAGTACAATCAGATTGATTGGATTGATATTTGATATCTTCGATAACCGAGATATAAAAAGTAATCACAAACATCTTCGTCTCATCGTTTGTGATTCCACAACATCTTGTTTCGCTACCATACGATTAAGATTATTGTGAGGTGATTGATTAATCTAGGCTGTTCTTCGAGAATATATGACCGGATTATAAATTGGTTCATGTTCACCTTTATTATTATTAAAAGACAGAACAAAACCTTTACGGTTTATCTGTGGGAGACAAATTGATCCTTTGATAAACTTGTCTGTGTGAGACAGATTTGTTTATTGTCAAAGCCTGCGATTTTGGGTCGTAGAAACTCTTAGTTGTGGGTGAGATCATCTAAGGGAATCAAGTGCGCAGTATCCTACTAGGATCAGAGGCGTAGGAGCATAACTGTACCTTGGATCAGTGGGAGATTTATTTGGGTTTAACTACAGTCCAATCCGAAGTTAGATTGGAGTAGGCTAGTGTCTGTAGCGGCTTAATACAGTGTGTTTTCAATCTAGACTAGGTCCCTGGGTTTTTCTGCATTTGCAGTTTCCTCATTAACAAAATTTCTGGTGTCTGTGTTATTTCAATTTCCGCATTATATTGTTTTATCTTTATAATTGAAATAATACAGGTTGTGTGTTAGATCAATCAATTAGAGAGTCTGACCTAACGGTTGTTGATTGATATTAATTGATCCTTGGATATTGGTCTTTGTTACCATCCAAGTTATCTCTCTTTAATTGAGAATCGCAGTTTGCTTGAGTACGATTAAATCGAGAGATTGAGATATTAACTCCTTGACATACTTTTATCTATATTGAGTCTGACTGTCTAGTTGATTCTCTAGAAAGTGTTTCGGATTTAGTCCATACAGATTACTAAGCGAAATATTGGGTGTTGTTGTTAGACCTCCACTTTTTCAATTGGTATCAGAGCAGGCAAACACGTTCAATACCTTACAAGTCTGTGTTTGTGGCGATCTGACTCTATGGACAAGAGTACTATCTCTGTTAACCCAATACCAGTTCAGAGACGTTCTATGAAGTTTCGACGTTCTAAAACTTCTGAGAAAAACTCTAATCCCTGTTCATCAACTGAATCTACATTCGGCTGGAAAAAATCCCTTGATGAAAAGTTGGATGACCTTTTAGACGATAATGATTCAGAAGAAGGACAGAGTGTTGATGAGGAAGTCTCTCAATATATCAAGTTGTTTGACAGTGCATTAAAAGAAAAGAAGTCAACAAATTTCTTGAGGAAATACATGGGTCCTCTTTGTCAAGAAAACAAAAAGTTGAGAAAACTTTTTAAAGGATATGATGGTGGATATAAACTCTAGGAATCTACCATTAAAGATCATAAGGAAGAGGTTCGCTCAAGAAAAACTGAATGTGATAATCTTCTTCGTAACCTTATTGTGTTGAAAGAAAGACTTGCTGAAACTAAAGCAAAATGTGAATCTCAACAGAAATGTTTTAACGACAAAGAACACATTTTTCTTGACAAAGAAAAATCCTTGGAAACTAAGCTTACTGCTGCTCTTGATAAAGTGAAATCACTGGAGGAAAATCTAAAAAGATTTAGTTCTAGCTCTACAAAATTATCTTCGATACTTGGAGTATGTAAAGAACATCGTGACACATGTGGTCTGAGTTATAAAGGAATATACACTCCAAAATCTAGTAAGATTAATTTTGTTAAAGCTGTTGATAATTTTCCATGTGAAAGACCTCTGGGAGATTGCAATGTTTCTGGAAATAAGGATACTACTCCTTCTAAATCTGCTCATAGGAGAACAGTAAAATTTAAGTCCTTTAACTGCTACTACTGTGGGAACAAAGGACATTCTGGGCAAAGATGTCGTCTTCGTTTGCGGAATGAAAAACTTCATAACATTCTTACATGGATGTCTAAGGAAGTTTTTAAACCAGCTTCACACATTGTTGGAATAAAAGGCAACTCCTATCCCCAAGGAATATACAATGATAAGTCTGTTCTTAACTATGTTGACAAAACGAAGAGTCACTTCAACGGCAGAAGGAGGAGTGACAAAAGTGTGACTGATCCTGTGAATCCTTCAGGAAAGAGGAAAAGGCATAAAATAAAGAAAGAAGCACTGAGTTCCTATGCTCTCATCAAAGAAAGGGGTAAATCCAAGACTTCCAATTCAGACTTCTTACATGTCAACAATCGTGTGTCTAATCTGAAGATTAGCATAAACAGACTCAGACAAAATATCAAGAAAACATGGAAGGCTGTTAACTCAGGTACTCCTAAATCTTCTCTAGATAATGCTTCTTCAACTAAACCAGGTAGCTTGTTAAATACCGTTGAAAACAAAGGAGAAGTAATTTTTGATGAGCAAGGTGCTCATTTTATTATACCCTGACCTGTTTATGATTGCATCTCTTTTTAATAAAAAGGGATGCTCATGTTTCTCAAGTATGCCTTCTTGAGAAAGCGGTCAGGATCGTACTATATTGTTTTTAGGTTCTTACTCCGTTTTCTCCTCAACATTTTTTTTTTGGCTAGCATGGGCCTTGTTCTCTTGTACACGCAACAGCCCACACGAACGTCATGTTCCTTAGGGTTTGATGGAATACCTTATATACATATATATAATGTGTTCCAGAAGAATAAAAAGATTTTCGAAAGTCTTTTTGGTGTACAATGGAAGGATGCAACAACGTCGATGATGTTGAGTTATTTCCTATTGTTATCTCGTGCTTTCATGCTCTTGATCATGAAAACGAAGACCAACTACCAGTTCAGATCTCTTCACAATTGGTAGGAAATCTTCTTGGATATTTTAAGGTTGTTCAAGAACAACTCGGTATTGCAACCAGGAACCTTGATTTTCTGAAAAGCGAACTAAAGAAGGCATCTGAGGAGCTTGTTCATGTTCAATCTCTAGTTGCTGACAAGATTTAGAATTAGTCTGATCTTGGTTCTTAATTGACTAGTATGTCTTCTTTTTGGCTTAGTTAGAAGAATAACTAGTGCTTGAATAACAATGATTGCGACTACACATAGCTATTGTTTTTCATCTTCTTGTTCTTTTTTAGGTTTATTGGTTTTAAATTCTAAAAATATTTGAAGGATGATGTTTTTGCAGTATTAATCTTTATGATTTTATATATTGCAATGTTTTATGGGATATGTATGTTTGCGTCCGTGAACTTGAAGGTCCCATATCTTTTCAAAAGTAAAGTCGTTTATGAATTGGTATTCACTATTGATTAAAGGATGAATAAACTTTTCACAAATACAAAAGTTAAGCCTATATTGTCAATTTCTTGATGGAAGATAGTTTAAAATCTTTTGTTTTCAAGGATTATGTCTATTAATGTTGTTATGAATATAATGATGGAAGATAGAATGAATCCTTGTGTATTCCACAGTAAAGATCTTATTGATCCATATCCTATGTATTAATGTGAGGCTCCGTAATGTATCTTATGTTGAGCACGATACAACGAAGTTGATTATTTTATGATTGGTTTGTTGGTTGTTCCGTGAGGTATGTTATGTCGAGCATTTTGAACTAAATTAATCATCTCGTTTGGTTATTTAGTTATTGCTCCGTAAGTTCTCTTATGTCGAGTAAATCAATTGACAATTCAATTTATTACTTTTGTGATTAGTTTGATTGTGTATTCCAAATATATTAATTATGGGTTCTCTTGTAATTAGTCTAGTTGAGTATTTATTTATTCCATAAGGTCTTTTCTTGTGTTGAGTATATGAACAACTATCGTAATCATTTTCTAATGGTTATGTTAGTCATATGTTCCATAAGTTTTCTTATGTTGAGCATAATCAATTAAGTTGAGCACTTTGTGTGTTTAATTTGATTGTGTATTCCGATTAAATTAATCATGGGTTTACTTGTGATTAATTTGATTGAGTTTTTTGGATATAGAAAATCATTCTCTTGGTTTTTGGTGTCCAATAAAATACTTCTTTTATTTTTAAATTAAGGTCGCTCTTGTTGTTCTTTCGGGAATGACATCAAATGGGGGAGAGTTCTTTTGAACTTGCGCTTAATGGTAATATCTTGAGGGGAGTGCGGTTGTGGAATATTAGAGGAGTTATCTTGTATATTTAAACTCCTTGATGAATGCATTTAGCTTCGGCTTTATGATTGCATCTAAATTAGTTGGTATGTATTTTTTCTTTCTTTTGTCATGAAATGTCTCCTTCAGAAATTTCATTATGATCCCGTTCTTGTACCTTTGCCAATTTTATTGACAAAAAGGGGGAGAATTAATATGTAGTTCATACTACAAATACATATGGTTTTCGGATCATTATGTAAGGGGGAGTGGTTTCCATGTGAGATGGAGTATTGACTAAGGGGGAGTGATACATATCACCATAGTATTATTGTTAAAGTTGTGGTACAATTGAACTTTGACGCTGTTTAATAATATTATGACACTGTATAAGAATGATCGAGAACTATGTTTTCTCATTGTTATAGCGGATCTTCAACTGCGGTGATGCTAAACTTACAACCTTTGGGATCATTGGAGTACTTGGAAATGACGAAGATTTCGAGGAATGTTGAAGATTAGACTATGGAATAGGAGCCACTAAAGTTTCTTTATCTTTTTGTATTCCATATGTATTGATAGTTTTGTCATTAAAGTTGACAACGGGGGAGATTGTTAGAGCATTGCTCGGTCGACCTTGCATGCGTTGCTATCTCAAGAATGTTTCAATGATTGAAATGAGAGTTTAGATTACATAACAAATGGTGGACATAAAAATTGTTGTGGAAACACATTTATGTATAAATCCTATTCCTTGAACCAAATTTTGAGAACTTTGTTGACCAAGAGAAATCGGAAGTATGACAAGTGCCAAGTCCGCGAACTCAGTCCGCGAACTGCCGAAGTTCTCAAACCCGAGAATTTCTGCTGGAGTTAACAAACTACTTGCGTGTGCAAAGTTCGCGAACCCATTCCGCGAACCCAGTCCGCGAACCGGAGAAGTTCTCATACCCCGAGAATTTCTGTTGGAGTTTGTGAACTCTATCTGATTGCTTAAGTCCGCGAACCTAGTCTGCGAACTTGAGAAGGTTATATATCTGAAGACGATTTCTGAACTCAAACTTATAAAGACTAAGGAATGCAGTTTGCAAACCGTGGGTCTAAAAGTTCATGAACCGATTCGAGTGAATCAAATCATCTTTGCTTCAATTGTATCTTGTGTAGTACATAAGATTTCCTTGCAATTGAAAAACTCTCTAACTAGTTCGTTTGAGTCATTTGAACTAGTTATGGTGAAGAAGAACATGGTTGATATGAAATGCTCATATGGCTAACCATTTGGTTGACTATTGTTGAACCAACAAGTGCATACGTTTGGGCACGGTTAACAAACATAGAAGCGTGCATTGTCAAGTGTGTATAACAAGCTAAGTTTTCGATCTAACGGTTGAGAAATATTAGCTTGAATCTAAATCAGGTTTTCATCTAATGGTGGATATTTTTGTTTTGTTACCAAGGAAAATCCCTGATTTGAAAGACTATATATAGGAGACATCTAGTATTGTGCAAAACTAATCCCCACACCTTACGTGTGATACTAGTTTGCATACTAGAGTCAATTCTCCTTTAACCCTCTGGTTTTCTTTTCTCAAACCGGGTTAAATGACTTAAAGACTTCATTGGGATTGTCAATCCAGACCGATACTACTTTTATCGTAGTTGTGTGATCTGATCTTGCATCTTCTATAGTACGAGTACAATCAGATTGATTGGATTGAGATTTGATATCTCCGATAGGCAAGATATAAAAAGTAATCACAAACTTCTTCGTCTCATCGTTTGTGATTCCACAACATCTTTTTTCGCTACCATACGATTAAGATTGTTGTGAGGGGATTGATTAATCTACGCTGTTCTTAGGGATTATAAGACCAGATTATCAATTGTTCACCTTGATTATTATCAAAAGACGGAACAAAACCTTTAGGGTTTATCTGTGGGAGACAGATTGATCCTTTGATAGACTTGTCTGTGTGAGACAAATTTGTTTATTGTCAAAGCCTGCGATCTTGGGTCGTAGCAACTATTAGTTGTGGGTGAGATCATCTAAGGGAATCAAGTGTGCAGTATCCTGCTGGGATTAGAGGGGTAGGAGCATAACTGTACCTTGGATCAGTGGGAGATTGATTGGGGTTCAACTACAATCTAGTCCGAAGTTTTCTTGGAGTAAGCTAGTGTCTGTATCGGCTTAGTACAGTGTGTGTTCGATATGGACTAGGTCCTGGGGTTTTTCTGCATTTGCGATCTCCTCGTTAACAAAAATTTTGGTGTCTGTGTTATTTCAATTTCCGTTTTATATTGTTTTATCTTTATAATTGAAATAATACAGGTTGTGCGTTAGATCAATCAATTCGAGAGTCCGACCTAACGGTTATTGATTGATATTGATTGATCCTTGGATATTGGTCTTTGGTACCATCCAAGTTATCTCTCTTTAATTGAGACTCGCAGTTTTCTTGAGTAAGATTAAATCGAGAGATTGAGATATTAACTCCTTGATATACTTTTATCTAGATTGAGTCTGACTGTCTAGTTGATTCTCTAGATAGTGTTTCGGAGTTAGTCCATACAAATTGCTAAGCGAAATATTGGGTGGTGTTGTTAGACCCCCGCTTTTTCAGTTCGTATCGCAACCTCATCATCTCCTTACGCCCTGGTCTATGACGCTGCATTCCTTGAGTCTCAAAAGGACATCCCTGAACCTCCAAGGAAGATCTACAATACTCCACTTCCAAGCTGGGAATCCATTGAAAAATATGCTGACAAACCATCGTCTTCGGGTGCTAAACCAATTAAGTCATTTACTACGCCATTCAAACGCCGTAAAGATCAGGTGCAATGCCGGGATCTAACTTCATAGTCAGTCACGATGCGGATGGGAGGGTCACATACCTCCGGCGCAAAGATTATCAATCAACAGGGGAGGACGATGAAAAGTCTCCCCGCCCCGAAGAATCATGTCAGAGTGAACAATCATCTGATGAAGAGATTCAAGATGCTCCGCGACAATTACAGGATGGCACTGATTCCACTACTGATGACTTCGAAATGATCAACATCGGAACGGAGGATGATCCAAGGCCAATCCTAATTAGTTCCGCACTATCATCAGAAGAGCGGGCGGGAATGATAAGTCTGTTAAAAGAATATCAACATATCTTTGCTTGGACATACGAAGAGATGCATGGTCTCGACGAAAAATTGGTCAATCATCATCTGCACATCACTCCTGGCTCCAAAGTTGTCAATCAGCCGCCTAGGCAGTTCAGAAACGAAGTTGAGGAGAAAATCAAGGTTGAAATTTAGAAACTACTGACAGCAGGGTTTATCAAACCCATTCAACATCCAACATGGTTGGCGAATGTTGTTCCTGTCAAGAAAAAAAATGGTCAAAGCAGATGATGTGTTGATTTCAGAAATCTGAATAAATGTTGTTCGATGGATGATTTTCCCCTACCCAACATTGATATGCTCGTTGATGCAACCAGTGGTCACGGTATGTTCTCATTCATGGATGGTTACAGCGGATACAACCAGATTAAAATGTACGAACATGACGCCACCAAGACCGCCTTCCGTACTCCTATCGGGAACTTTCACTACACTGTGATGCCATTTGGATTAAAGAATGCAGGCGCCACTTATCAAAGAGGCATGACTGCAATATTCCACGACATGATGCACAAGCAAGTGGAAGACTATGTCGACGATGTCGTGGTAAATTCGAAGACTCGAGCATCCCACCTGGAAGTTCTGAAACAAGTTTTCGAAAGATGCAGAGAATACAAACTAAAGAAGAACCCTCTGAAATGTGTTTTTGGTGTTTCTTACAGAAAGTTTCTAGGATTCCTGGTCACCGCGGAAGGAATTAAAGTCGATCCAGACAAGACACAAGCCATTACTACCACGCATCCACCACGCACTGTGAAGGAACTACAAAGCTTCATGGGCAAGGTAAATTATATTCGACGTTTCATTCCTAGATTAGCTCAACTCATTTCTTCGTTCACCCCTCTGCTAAAGAAAGGAGCAAGTTTTACATGGACAACCGTCCAACAAGAAGCATTCTATAAAATACAACACATATTTTTATCACCTGCTGACATGAAGTCCCCAGTACAAGGACGTCCACTGATACTTTACACATCCTCTAGTGATTGGAGCACTTATTTCTCAAGAAGACGAAGAAGGGATCGAACGTCCGATCTATTATTTCAGCCGCACGACGCTCAACCCCGGTACCCAAAAGCTGAAAGAACATGTCTAGCATTGGTGCATGTAATCCAGAAATTCAGGCATTACTTGCTATCCAATAAGGTTGTGCTCGTTTCCAAAGCTGATCCTATAAAGTTTTTTCTATCAAAGCCAGCCTTGATAGGGAGACCAGAAAAGTGTCTACTTCAGATGTCAGAATTCGACATAGCTTATGTAATCAAAGGCAAAGCAGTTGCAGATTTTCTCGCCGCTTTTCCAGGGGAAGATACGACAATGTTACATGAAGAAGTGCCAGGTGAGTTTGCAGAAGTCTTAGTCATCAAAGAAGAGACGTGGGTTTTTACTTTGACGTATCCACCACCCCAAGCAATGACACCAGAGGAGCAGGTGTAGTGCTAGTATCTCCATTTGGAGAAGTCTTCTCACATTCATTCAAGCTGGATTTTCATTGTACCAACAATTCAGCAGAATATGAAGCTTTCTTCTAGGCTTGTCTTTGGCCAAGGAAGCAGGAGAAACACACCTTGAGATAAGGGGAGATTCAAAACTATTAGTCAATCAAATGAACGGAGCATACTCTCTCAAAGAAATCACACTCTTTGCTGAAGCTCAGAGGATATTAACTCATTTTGCTGATGCAACGATCGTCCATACTGGACGAACAATAGGCATGCCGACTGCCTAGCAAATCTCGCTTCTAAGATGAAATTTGAAGGAGCATAGAAAAACATCACAGTACATAGGCGTACCGTGTCATTTACCTGACTTTCCCAAGTCGAAGACATTCAAGCAAACGATTGGCGAGCACCTATTATTCATGAATTGAGAAGCTCTCTTTCAGAAGGAAAAGTCAGTCTCAAGGAATTAAAGAATTATTTTAGTCATGAAATGTATTTTTCGGAAATTTCATTAGGATCTCGTTCTTGTACCTTTTCCAATTTTATTGACAAAAAGGGGGAGAATTAATATGTAGTTCACACTACAAATACATATAGTTTTCAGATCATTATGTAAGGGGGGGGGGGGTGTGGTTTCCAT